>NC_142929.1:194524532-194624532 GCF_046866305.1 Octopus bimaculoides | reverse complement strand
AACCTGTACTTTTGCTCTTGTAAGCATCTCAAGTCAACTAAGATGGTGTTTCAGTAAAGAGGTTTAATAAGACAGTTGTCACACAAATGCCAGGCATCAGACTCACTCTCCACTCCATTAATTGAGTTCACTCAGTTTGGATTGTCTTTTTTACTGGTCGGATTGGATTCATGTCAAAGAATAGTGACCTCCAAGTCTGCAATCCTGGGGATATAGTCCATAGATTAAGGGTTACTGCAATGGAAGTTGCATACCAATGTCCTAATTCTTGTATACCACCAGGGACTTCACAGCAAGAAAGACTTTCCCTCCCTGCATTCACCGCCGTTTGTATCCCGCCCCACCCCAATTCCTATCATGTGCTGTTAACAATGTGCTACAAGGGAGATAACACCCATTTCATAAAGAACCTCTCAAAATGTCACACTGTTTTGTTGTCTTCTCTGACTACAATTAGTAATTTAAATAAAGGTTATTGTTTATGCAAATTACTAATTTAGTTGCAGATATAATTTGAATTCATTGAAATGTCTTGGTTTACTACATCAAGTTCTGTACTTGCATATCATTTGAATTTTTGCCTTGTTCATACAGATGTTTTATTGCCTTCTTGATGCTAACAACTCTCTTAAAAAGTGGGGGAAAAAACTGTTTAATTTATCTCTTGAAATACAATTAAGTATTTAAACTTTTAATTTTGCCTTTTACTGAGACTGACTTGATTTGTCATCCTTCTGAGGTTGAGAGGAGTACCACCCACACACACTGCTGCTGATATAAGTGATTGTTCTTCCTCAAAAAAATTTCTAGCCTTGATTTTTAAGTGCATCAGTTTATGCTTACTTTCCATGCTGGCATGGGTTGGACTGAATGTCACAGTTTTAGTTAATTCTTATTTCAAGTTATAATCCTCCTAGATTGGTCTGAAGACAATGTTTCATTTATTGTGTAGTTTCTATGCCTGGATGTATTTAATCATGGCATTAGCTTAGAGATCATATCTTTTACAAGACTAAAGGATAGGGTCCTCTCTGCTCCATGTTGTCTCCAAATATTTATCAACCCCTTTACAATGTGTATTGAGTGCATTTTATCATAGCAACATTAGTGAGGTTGCCTTGTCTTTGACAGGGCAAGCTTGTTGAAAAGATTGAATACAAGAAAGAGTGATGAGCAAACAGTGATAGAGCGAAAGGATGCTAGAGAAGGGAGTAATGGAAGAGAGATAATGAGATGCAGCTACATGTTGATAGTTACTAAGGAGACTGAATAGAAAAACGACAAAAGCAGCATGCTGGGATAGCAGTAAATATGAATGGTAATAGAGGGATGGTTGAATATTCATAGAGACAGCTGATGGTAAGTGAGAGTGATTGATGTCAGTGGAAAGTCACATGAGAGTGAGTGCAAGAGAAGCATAGTACATGCACACACACACACACACACACACACACACACACACATTAGCATGAAAATGCCATTTCTTATCTGATCTCTAAAGGTACACAATTTGAATGTCTGCTTTACCGTACCTGGACAGCTAGATGGGTTTTCATCCATGAAGTATGTGGCAGCCAATCATCTTGGTACTTTGCCATCTCCTCTGTGAGATGAAACTCCATTTCGTTCCAAGTCTTTGTTCTTTCTCTTTCACAGGTTCCATTCACTTTCAGCCTGTGCCTCTTTTTGATACAACTGCTCTCTTCTACACACATCACATGGTTCATTTCTTCATTCAACTCATTTGTACTGTCATTCATACCTGCTGGTATACCAGCAGAGCATGCTTGCTTCGTTTCTTTCTGCCCTTTACAATCCTCTATATTCAACGTTCATGTCTCACTATCTTCCAACATCACACTATACAAACAAATAGCTTACAACCTACCTTGCATTCTGAAGAAGCCCTTTCTTACCAGCAGAGGTAACAGTTCACTGAATTTTTTCCAACCAGTTCTTATTCTGACGACTATGATTTTAGAACACCTACCACCACCACAACCCTGCTAATTACCCTAAGTAACAGAAGCTATCAATTACTTCCAGGAAACATTGCAGGTTATCTATTTTACATATGCTTTTATTACTTACTACTCCTGTGCACCTATCACATATAAAGACTATTTCTCTGTTGCCTGCATGTCATCCCTCTATTCTTTTACTGGGTGTGATGTTTGGAACTCCTCCCTATTTCTTTATTATATGTCAAGCAAGGTAATTTCCCTGATGGTAGAAGAGTCCTGTCTTTCATACCTACTAATACCCTATCCTTTTCTAAATTCACTTTGAAGCCTCTGAATTCCAGGTTTTGTTTCCATGTCTGGAATGGCTTTTCTAACTTTCCTACAGATTCATCTCTAATAACTGAGTCTTTGGCATGGAGAGGTTGTAAGGGCAGCCAATTTTAAACTCTTCTCTTTTGGCTTGGAGGACTATAATGAACGGAAAAGGTGTGACCTTGGTGCATGGCCATATTCACACTGAATCCACTGTCCTCATTGCTAACTTTCACGTTAGTAACTACAAAACTGTACATGGCTTGTGTAGCTCACACAAATCATTTATCTACTCCAAGTGTCTTTAGTGACCACCAGATCACAGAGTGGAGAGTCTTGTCAAAGGCCATTTTGAGATCTAGCTACAGTAGCAGCTTCCTGACCACCTTGCTTCTGTGATAATTCTCTTCCTTATCAACTATGTTCTAACTCTTTCCATTACTTTTCCAATACTTTTGTTGTTTCCACTCTCTAGCATGATGTCTCTTTTGTTGCTGCTGCTGCTGCTGCTACACCAGTTAATGGGCATGACCTCTTCCTCTACTTCTTGATTTACTCTACATGTAACTAACCCTTATACAGATATTTTAATCATTTCAGTAATGATTCCTGATGGAACGTCTATCTTCTTTGCATTAATTATGGTGCTATACACCATAATGCTGTCAACTTGGATGGTTTTTCTCCTTCTTCGGTTGATTCTACTTGAGATAGACTCTCTTTCTTCTCTCTGATTTCTTTTCCTTCAACAATGTCTCTTTCTTTTCCATTGTCCTGCTCACTTGACTGCTATCTGCTATACTTTATGCCTTTCATACTCACTGCTTAAAACATTGGCTAACTTCTTAGACTGATAGCTAGATAGACTTGTCTAACTTCTCACCTTGCAACCTGGTATTGTTCTTCACTGCAATCTTTCTACCAGTTTTCCTATTCTTGTCTCAACCTTTATAGCTCTGACTATGCAACTATTCTGTTTCCATGTCACTTTTTTACCCGGGACCCTGCATTATCCATAGATTTGCTCCATTGCTTTGTATAAGTTATCCCCATTGAAACTCTACTCTTATCCTCTACTGCTACTGCCTCTTCCTCCTCCGTCTTGTAATAGGCATCAATTAATGTCTTTTAAACCTACTGTTCATTGCTTTCCATGTCCTTCTCCAAATTGTTTTTTTTTTTTCCATTTGCCCAGCTCATACTCTGAAGTCACTGACCACTAACCTATGTTAAGAGCCACATTCTTCACCCAAGATGTGGTGTAGCATTCACTGTTCCTTTCTGTCGAAAGTACAAAATCATTTTGGGTTCTGTGTACACCTGATTGGTAGGTGATCAGATAAAGCCTAATTGTTTATATAGGGCTTATCCCCATTGTGCTAGTGCTGTGCATGATAGTCAGGTCTCTAGGTGGAAACATCATTTAGATATTTCTGCCGAATGTAACACTTGTTTATTCACATGGATTTGAATTAGATGTGCATTACCTTGTAGCTTTGAAATTGTTTATTTTTGAAAATAAAATTGTAGGGAATACTTTGTGCATTTGATACTCACTGCTTAAAACATTGGCAAACTTCTTATAAGTGTGAGAGGCTGGGTGTGGCCAATTCAAAGATAAAACACCTTTCTAACAGACCGAAGTAAATTATTATGCTGGGTATCACTAGAATGACTACACTGGAGTTTAAGATGGTTATTCATTTATTTGTTTCAGTCATTTGACTGCAGCCATGCTGGAGCACTGCCTTGCCTTTGGTCAAGCAAATTGACTCCAGGACTTATTCTTTGTAAGCCTAGTACTTATTCTATCAGGGATATAAACACCATAACATCGGTTGTCAAGCAATGGTGGGGGGACAAACACAGACACACAAACATATACATGTATGTACGTATGTGTGTGTATATAGATATATATACACAACGGGCTTCTTTCAGTTTCTGTCTACCAAATCCCCTCACAAGGCTTTGGTTGGTCTGAGGCTATAGTAGTCAGATAAGAAATGCAAGCACTAATGTTAAGAAGCAATACCCAATAAGAAATGACTTAGGCTTTGAGAACCTGTTCAACCCATGCCAGTAGGGAAATAGACATGAAACATTGATGATGATGGTGGTGGTAGCGGCGGCGTTCCTCCTCCTCCTCCTCTTATATTAGCCTAGATTTCCCACTTTGTTTATTCAATCAACTGATTTTGACTAAATTCTTGTTATTAGCCATTTTTGAGGTAATAATCCTTTCTGTAATTTCTACAACTTGTCTCTATTTCCAGATATGATTCTCGAGTTAAAGCAATGGAAGTTGACGAACGACCAACAGAACAATACAGTGATATTGGAGGCTTGGATAAACAAATACAAGAAGTAAATCAAATTGATTTTTGTTGTTTCCTTTGATTTTTATCAGAAACAGAGATACATTAGCCTTTATCATATTTGAAAAAGGATTTCATTCACCATCATCATCATTTAACGTCCGTTTTCCATGCTGGCATGGGTTGGACAATTTGACTGAAAACTGGTAAACCAAGGGGCTGCACCAGGTTCCCGTCTGATTTGTACGGCTGTAAAAAATAAAGGCTGAGGTAGAAACTCCATAAGATGCAGCCAGTGTAAGCTTTGGACACATAAATGGTCCAGTAATATCAGAGAAAGGTAAACAAGGAAACTAGCTTTTGTATGTAGAAGATGCACAGGTGCAATAAACACGAAAAATGTGCAGAAAATAGCCTCTTTCAGCTGCTGGGGGAGGGGGTAAGCTAGAGGTAGTTGAAAGCTTCTGTTATCTAGGTAACAAAGTTAGTTGTAGAGGTTGATGCTCCGAGAGCATAACTGTGAGAATAAGATTAGGCTGAGCAAAGTTCAGACAGCTCTTAACTCTGCTGGCAACAAAGGGCCTCTCTCTCAGAATGAAAGGCAGATTGTATGATTGTGTGCAAACAGTTATGCTGCATGGCAGTGAGACATGGGCTGTGACAGTTGAGGACATGCATAGGCTTCAAAGAAATGAAACCAATATGTTTTGCTGGATGTGTAATGTCAGTTTGCATGTTTGACAGAGTGTAAGCATCTTGAGAGAAAAGTTAAGAGGCATCAGATGTGGTGTGCAAGAGAGACGACTGTGCTGATATGGTCATGTGATGCATATGGACGAGGGCAGGTGTGTAAAGAAGTGCCGATCTCTAACTGTGGAGGGAACGTGTGGTAGAGACCTAGGAGGACATGGGACTAAGTGATGAAGCATGTTCTTCGCAGAGGCAATGGCTAGTGACTGAAAGCTTTGGTGATATGCTGTGCTTGAGAAGACCCGTCAAGCCAAGTGAAATCGTAGTCATGGCTGATGTTGGTGTCACATAACCGGCACCCGTGCCAGTAACATATAAAGAGCACCATTCGAGCATTGGGTCTCCCGGATGAAAAGGGGCTGAGTTCCTTTCAAGTATTGGGCCTCACAGAGGCAATGACCAAGACCTTTGGCATTATGTCATGCTTATGAAGAAGAACCATCAAGCTGAGCAAAATTGCAGTCATGGCAGGTATTGGTGCCATGCAAATTGCACCCATGCTGGTTGCATGTAAAAGCACCCATTACACTCTCAGAGTGGTTGGCATTAGGAAGGGCATCCAGCCATAGAAAACCATGCCAAATCAGACTGGAGTCTGGTGCAACCTTCCAGCCTTGCCACCCCTGGTCAAACCGTCCAACTCATGCCAGAATGGACAACAGATATTAAATGATGATGATGATGATTGTACAAATGATCCAGTGAGATGAATCTGGATGGTTTGACAGGAGCTGGCATGGTTGGGAGCCACAGCAGGTTCCATTGTCTGTTTTGGCATGGTTTCTATGGCTGAATGCCTTTCCTAATATGCCAACCACTTTACAGAATGTACTGTGTGCTTTTTATGTGGCAACAGTGCTTGGCAGTGAATATAGATGAGTAACAGATGGAAGCTTGCAAGATAAACTGAGAGGGCAGCTGAACATTAAAGACATCATCTTATAAAAGTAATTAGTATGGACAACTGAATTTGAACATCCCTGATATTTGAGCCTGGGAGAACCTTTATGTGGATTTTGCTTTTTCTATGCTCAAACACCTACCTCTGCTCCATATTCTTTACTTAATACATCATCATTTTCTATATGAATAATGGTAAAGAGCATAGAATATTGTTGTTACAATATTCTATCAGTGAAAACAGCCAAGTGACAACAGAGCTAAACACTTATAAGAAGTTTGCTTCCCAACCACATGGTTGCAGGTTCAGTCCCACTGCATGGTACATTGGCACAAGTGTATTATTCTATAGCCTTGGGCCAACCAAAGCCTTGTAAGTGGATTTGGTAGATGGAAACTGAAGGAAGCCCATCAAATATATATCTGTTCCCCCCTCCCCCCGCCACTTGACAACTGGTGTTGGTTTGTCTATGTCCCCATAAGTTAGCAGTTTGGCAAAAGAGACCAATAGAATAAATAGTAGGCTTTAAAAAAAGTAAGTACTGGGACCAATTCATTTGACTAAAATTTCTTCAAGGTAGTGCCCCAGCATGGCTGCAGTCTAATGACTGAAACCAGTAAAAGATAAAAGGATGTTGTTCTCTCTTACAAGATGTTCAACTCTAAGGCCACATGCTTAATTTGGAAATTATAACTTAGTTTCTAATGATTTTATATAATAGCGCAGCCATCACTGAGAAGCAAGTGTGACTTGGTATGTATCAGCTTTCGCTTATTGTTTCAGGTACTGATAGAGTCATGAGCAAAATCTCATACCCCGCACATCCAACCCTCTCTGTGTTTGATTCAGTGGAACATATAGGATGTAACAGAAGCCTGTTACACCAGGTTGGGAAATATCCTGCTTCTGGTACTATGCAACCTAGTACTACCTATCTCGTGGTCAGGTGGTTAGCAACTAAACTGGCTCCTCCACTTGGCTTGCTAGATGAGCTCATTGTAAGCCAACAGCCATAAAAAACACCAACCGAACGTGGCCAATGCTAGTACCCGCTGACTGGCTCTTGTGTTGGTGGCATGTAAAAAGCACTATCCAAACGTGATCAACGCCAGGCCCGCCGGACTGGTTCCTGTGCCGGTGGCTCATAAAAAGCACCCACTACACTCTTGGAGTGGTTGGCATTAGGAAGGGCATCCAGCTGTAGAAACATTAGCAGATCAGATTGGAGCCTGGTGCAGCTACTAGCTCTTCAGACCTCGGTCAAACCATCCAACTCATGCCAGCATGGAATACGGATATTAAATGATGACGATGGTGGTTATATATATATATATATATATGTGTGTGTGTATGTATGTATGTATAATCTTACAGTATACACATATATAGTTATCCATCTACATATATATATGTCTCTTTTCACAGACAAGAGTTAAACTCAAATGCTTTTCTTTTTTTCCTTTTTTTTTGTATTTTACAATGACATACGTATATACAGGGGTTGAACAAAATAATGGAAACACCTTAAAATTTCAAACAAAATGATTTTAATATAGGATAGGACTGCCTTTGGCAGTAATTAACAGCTTCAATTCTATGAGGAAAGTTTGAATTGTTTCCAAAGGAATTTTCGTCCATTCTTCTGCTAAAACAATCTCCAGTTCTTGTAGAGATGATGGTGGAGGATATTGACTCCTTATGTGTTTTTCTAAAATGCACCATAAATCATCATCGTCATCATCATCATCATCATCATCGTTTAACGTCCGCCTTCCATGCTAGCATGGGTTGGACGATTTGACTGAGGACTGGTGAACCGGATGGCTGCACCAGTCTCCAATCTGATCCGGCAAAGTTTCTACAGTTGGATGCCCTTCCTAACGCCAACCACTCTGAGAGTGTAGTGGGTGCTTTTTATGTGCCACCAGCACGAGGGCCAGTCAGGTGGTACTGGCAACAGCCATGCTCAGAATGGTGATTTTTACGTGCCACCTGCACAAGAGCCAGTCCAGCAGCACTGGCACAATCATGATAGACTGGTTTATGTTACAATATCAATCAAGCCAGTGTAGTAGAGCAGGCTCATCAAACCAATATGATCTCAAGCTCCAATTCACAGTTTCCACATCAGATCATGGTTGGCGGAGAGAACGTGCTGAAACCTTCATCCAGCAGTGGACTGAACATAGGCAATCCAATCCACTCAATCAATATGTGGTGAGACTTGAACCTAGTGTGCTGAGGTTCACACCAAATATCACCGTTTCAACATTTCAAACTTTAGATATGTATTTTATTTTAAAAGAGAAAATGTCTGACTGGCTTTAATTTATGTGAAGTAATCGTAAACAAGAACATCTGAGGAACTGATTGGAAGCAGCTTTAGTTTGTAGTCAGAGTATTCATGTTTTGGAGTTTGCTGTAGCACCACCTATATGTTAACATGGTGTGTATCCCTATGTAGCTCTAAGTTATAGGTTGCCTACTGTTGTCACCTATGATGGCCCCTTGAGCACTTCCTCCAGTAGCATCAGTGCATCATCCTCAACATCCACTAGAGTGGGATTTTTTTTTATGTTCAATAATATTGAGATCTGGGGACCGTAGTGGCCAGATGAGATGTTCAACTTCATTAGAATGTTCCTTGTGCCATTCAGTAACAACTTTAGCTGTGAGAATTGGTGCATCAACATCCTGAAAGACTGCATTTCTTTCTGGAAACAGTTCCACAACCATAGGATGAATTTAATGAGATAAAATGCTTAAATAGTCTTCACTATTAATTCAGCCATGAAGAGAAACCATTGGGCCAGCGGATTCCCCCCCCCCCCCCGATCATCATAGAACCTCCTCCATGTTTAACAGTTGGAAGAAGACAGTCTGGGTCAGATGCATCTTTTGGCTGTCTCCACACGTACACTTGGCCAGTGGTCAGAAATAAAGTAAAGGCTGATGATGATGACTCATCCAGGAAAATAACATTCTTCCACTGATCTAGAGACCAATTCTTGCCTTGCAACGTTTGTTTTTGAAAGTAGTGGTTTTCTGATTGCAGCCCTCCTGTGGAATCCGGCTTTGTGCAGCTCCCAATGAACAGTTTTTGTGGAAACTGGGTTCCCAAGGTGGTCATTAAAGTCTGCAGTAATTTTTGAAAACTGTACTTTTGTGATCCTTTCTAACAATTCGCGTAAGAGTCCGACGGTCCCTATCTCAAAGTTTTGGTTTTCTTCCGGAGTTTTGTTTTGATGAGGAGGTTTTTCCCTCTTTCTCAGAGGCTGCCATTACTTTCGAGACAGTACTTCTTGATTCACCAAACATTTTGGCTGCTTTCATTACACTAGCACCTGCCATACAAGCACCAACAATTTGACCTCTTTGAAAGTCTGATAGATATGTCGATTTAATGAATTTTAATTACCTTTTTGTGATGATTCTGAAAAGAAAAAGCAATTTTAGCAAAACATATTAAGCAACACTAATAATAAATCAAAATACATAAAAATAAACAAACTTTTGACGGTTTTATAGATATTTCAAAATTATGATGCTATGATGCTAGGTGTTTCCATTATTTTGTCCAACCCCTGTATATGCATACATATATGTGTGTGTGTGTCGATGCCAGTGCTGCCGGACTGGCTCCTGTGCTGGTGACACGTAAAAAGCACCCACTACACTCTTGGAGTGGTTGGCATTAGGAAGGGCATCCAGCTGTAGAAACATTGCTAGATCAGATTGGAGCCTGGTGTATCCTCCTGACTTTCCAGTCCCCTGTCAAACCGTCCAACCCATGCCAGCATGGAAAGGGGACGTTAATTGATGATGATGATGATACTTTTGTTGCTATATCTCTCCAACCTATTCCAGAACTTGTTGTGGTATAGAGGCCACATACCGTTTTCATTATCTCTTAGAATGCGTTTGAATCTTGTTTCCGCTCCTTCGTACACTCTGATTCTGTTGTACTCTGACTCTGTTGTACTCTGATTCTGTTGTACTCTGATTCTGTTGTGCTGTGTGTAGCCAGAATGTTGCACTCGGAACATTTAGTGCTGGATGTGTTGTTGTGGTTGGTATAGTGGGGATACGTGCCTCATTACTCTGCCAGAGGGATGTTGATTTTGGTAAGACATCTAGAAGCATCAATGATTGGTTCAAAGAACACCTGGACAGCTATATTGAGAAAAAAACCAAACTCCATCTTGTATCTGCATACTATACACTACCACAGTGGCTCCTTAGGGAGACTCAGGTTAGACATCCGATCCACACATGCCACTGATGCAATGCTGAGACAAGTCACCGAAGCTGTCTGCACACAAGAATACAAACTCACCCTCAACCGTAAATTCAAATGGAATAACACCCAGATTCCACTCAGGAGTACCCATCTATAATCACCCCTTTCTCTCATTTACATGTAGAAGTCCATACATACATGTTGAGATGCATGATACTGAAATATATATATATGTAGTTATATATAGTCATATGAGTGTACACAGATTGATATGTATGTGTGTATGTATGGGTATGTGTATGTATGCACATATATGTATATGTAAAATACAAAAAGAAAAGGGAAAAGCATTTGAGTTTAACCGTTATCTGAAAATAGAGACGTGTAGATGTATATATGTATATACTGTAAGATTATATGTACATATGTGTATGTGTACGTGTTTATATGATTGTGTATACTTGTACATATGTATAGGTAGGTTTATATTTGCATGTATGTATCTAAGAAGACATTGTATCTTCACCGTTAGACGGTGGTGAAAGGAACACACACACACACACATATATATATATATATATATGTATATATATATAAAACCTTTGACAGAATAACAGTTATATATACAACTTGAACAGACACACATCAGTACATAAACATACGTTTACATGTACATATATACACACTTCTGTAAGTACTCACATACATACAGACATACATAAATGCATATATATATCATGAACTAACTGTTACTTTCTCAGATGCAGCACAAAGTTTTTGTCGGTGAGCCTGTCAGTTTCAAAGTGACAAAAATATTTTCACACAAATTAAATTTAAATGTTGAAGTGAAACTTAATGGTTTTTGTGTGTTTCTTAAATGGCTTACAAATGTCCTCCACTCTACAATAGGTGATAATTAATTATTCTGCCAATAATGATGGTTACTTAACAAATAATTTGTGAAATAAAATAAGGTTAACATTACAATATCAACATCTTTTTACTCTTGAATGTCTGCTTTAATTAGATGTTTGTTTGTGTTTTTTTCTTCCAGAAAGGTAATAGAGACTACTTTTACCAACAACATTCTCCAACACTGTATCTCTCTCTCCTTTTAATGAAACCAAATCCAATGGAGACCTTCTTTGTAGTGTTACAGTGGATTCTTACCTTAAAGAAATCTGGTGAAAGCAATGTTGTCTCCCCTCCACCAAACATCAACAAAGTTTTTGACTATGTCTGGGGCATGTGACCCTCCAATCAAAATTATTTCCTCCCTGTGGGCTCTATCCTTCTCTCATCTCTTAGATTAATAATTTCCTATTAAATAGCACAATCATTGCCTGTGTTGATGATACTCTTTCTGTCCAAGAGTTTGGTTTTCTCTTCTGCTCTAACCCCTAATCCTTCTATACATAACTGATCACATCCCACAATATCCTATTCTTATACACATTGTATTCATTGTTCCCTAACTGTCATCCACATGCAATGGAAGGTATCTCCTGCCATACCTGCACTGACTCCAGGAATAGAGACCCCTAATAGGAATGTACCAATCTTGTCTCCTCCAAATGTAAAAACTAGTCAATCTAGCAGTTTACTTGGCTTCAGTTTTGATGCTCCCTTAAATTTGCAACCAGACGAGTTGTCTAGGGCTTTCTCATGCACCCACCCCCACCCCCCACCCATCACCTGCATGCAACCTGAACACTCAGAATTGCTCCAGCTGTCACACCTCATTATCACTGCGGATCTCACCCTGGCAAAAGTATATCATTTAGGATCACATGAAAGAATGACCCTTGTTTCAGGACTGGAAAAATATTTCAGCCCATAACAATTATTCACTCTCAAAAATGCTCACAAGTGATCCACATTGGAGTTTTGCTCCTACAGACATTCTAGACTATATCCACAGAAACTCCACTCTTCCTACTTCTCTTGCTCACTTATCTGTCTCTCTGTCCCCTCCTCCAATACATGTTGTATCCACCTCCCACTTTACGATGCCTACTCTTTCCTTCCCAGAACATTGGTCCTCTGGAACCTCTCCCTTTGCTCATGGTTTTCTTGCAAACGTCTCTTTGCAATTGATGGCATCCATCTCACTAGTCTTGGAGGGTCGGCAAAATACATGGGCACTGCCTCTTCCTGCAGACCCAGCAAATAAGACAAAGGTTTTATTAAACTAGATTAGGAATGTCCCAATCTTGTCTTCTCCAAGTGTAAAAACTAGCACTATTAGTCAATCTAACAGTTTACTTGTCTATAGTTTTAATGCTCACTTAGATTTGCAACCAGACAAGACTTTAAAACTTTGAGGTTTTTACTCTGCTTTTTTTTTTCCAGCTCATTGAGGCTGTGGTGTTACCTATTACACACAAAGAGAGATTTGAAGCCCTTGGAATTCAACCACCAAAAGGTAATTTTTTTTGACAATGTCAGTAAAATACAGTCTTATCTTTCGTGGATAAACATTCAATTGAAATTTTATATCCTTCTCCTTCTTGGCTCTGCTGACGAAGATCAGGAAAGCTGTTGTCCTCGTCGTCTGCACACCCGTTCATGGCTGATAAGGCTGATGTGCGATTGACATATCCAATTGCAATGATGACAGAAGTATGATTGTCCAGAGTCTGATGAGGCAGCTGCATTATTTTTTCACCTCTGACGTTTCTCTTCAAGAGAGGCACTGCAAGAGATCTCAAAGAAGGAAGCAGCATCGCTGATGGTATGGTGCCAAGTAGCATGGTCAGCTGTTGGAGTGGACCACTCACGATAATGTTACAAATGCTAAGGGACTGCTTCTTTGGTGCCCTCCTGTTGCGGTGGTCAGTGGTCAGCTCACCATACATGATGATCTTAGGTAGGCGGTGGTCTTTCATCCTGTCAACATGTCCTGTCCAATGTAGTCATGTCTCAGGTGAAATGGCTTCCAGGCTGGTGACCTTTGCTCACTTGTGGACCTCAGTGTTGGTCCAGTAGATGTTGAGGATGGTACAAAGACATCATTGGTGAAAACATTCAAGGAGCCTGAGATGACAGCGGTAGGGGACCCAGGAGTCGTAGCCATACAGGAGCGTCGTCAGGACGACGGCCCTGTAGGCTCTGACTTTTCTGCTGATCTTACGATGCTTATTATTCCACACACGTTTGCACGGTCTGCCAAATGTTTTCTTTGCTTGTCTGTTATCAATTTCTTTGTTGATACTCCCATCTGATGAAATGGTACATCCAAGATAAAGGAACTGCTGTACCGACTTCAGTTCTGTTTCGGCAATGGTAATGGGGGGCATCCTGTACTCTTCCTGAGGAGCTGGTTGGTGTAGGACTTCAGTCTTTTTCAAGCTTACTTCCAGCCCAAAGACTTGGGCAGCCTCTGCAAAACAGGATGTGATGCACTGTGGGGCTCTTTCTATGTGTGCAATAAATGCAGCAAAGAGGAGGTCCTGGATTATTTGCTCTTGAGTCTTGGTGTGGGCCCCTCATTGCATATATATATATATATAGATAGACATATGTGTGTGCGTGTGCATATAACATCATCATCATCATTGTCGGCATTTAATGTTTGTTTCCATGCTGGCATGGGTTGGATGGTTTGACAGGAGCTGGTAAAGATGAGGGCCAAACCAGGCTTCATTGTCTGTTTTTGCATGGTTTGTATAAAATGGTAGGACACAGTATTGGCTTATAAAATCTGTAGAGATAACTTGAATCTAAGTGATCAATATTTAAGCTGTATCTGCTCATCTTTAGAGAAAGATCAGTCACATCATCCATTGAGCAGCTGATTACACTAGCTAGGACCAATGCTTTGAATGTCTTGCTAACAGTTACTATTTTTTCAAAGTAGATGATGGTTGAAAGACAGATATCAGACAATAATGGATGTAAACATTGGCTGACTGCCTTCAACCCTTACATCCAATCTCATAAACAGCTAATAACTGTACAACACACCACAATCTTGTTAGAATTAGTAGTTTGTCTTTATTTTCCTGGTAATTTCAACTACAGAAATTTAATATCCAACTCAAGAGTTGATCAGTTAAGTGAATACCATAAAAACTTTTTGGCTGTTTGGTGCAGAAGAAATATGGTACTCTTGTCTGCTTCTATCTCTACTATTGCCAGAAGACCCATGGGGGGGAATTCTTAAAATTAATTTAAAGATGGTCTGTCATGTATATTTTGCCAGATGGTTTAAAGTATTTCAAATGATTTTGTTTTTCAGAATCAGAATTTCCTTTAAATTTTAAATCTCACTCACTGCTGCACCCATTACATTTCTAATATCTTTTACTTGTTCCCTCTTCTTGTGGTCCTGTTCCTGTTTAACTATCAATGATGATGAGGATGATCCCAAGATCATTTGTTGATATTCTTTGAATATAATAATTCTACATATCAGCCAAGTGTGATTTAAAGAGCTGTTGAAAAGTTTATTTTGTATGAGTAAATTGAAGATTCACCCCTTGGCATAACTACCTTTCCAGTTAAGATCTAAAAGAAATTTCATTCCTATCCCATATAATTCATTCTAGAAGATAGGAAACAAATCACTAAAATACAGCATTCTTTGTTAAATGCAAACTAGTCGTACATAAAAAGAAAGTTCTGGAAAATTATTTACTCTCTTCTCCTTTTGTTTCACCAGGTGTTTTGTTGTATGGTCCCCCTGGTACAGGTAAAACCTTGCTAGCTCGTGCTTGTGCTGCACAGACCAAATCTACTTTTCTCAAGCTTGCTGGTCCACAACTTGTACAGATGTTTATTGGAGATGGTGCCAAACTAGTACGAGATGCATTTGCCTTGGCCAAAGAGAAGTCTCCAGCTATAATTTTTATTGATGAATTGGATGCTATTGGTAAATATCGATTTTGAATTTCATTCGAATCATTTTGGAGTTGGTGTTCCTTCTTTTATGGATTTGTTTGTTTCTGTTGTCTTTTAAATCAAATGATCTGGATTTGAATGTTTTTCTGTAACTAAACTTCATTTGTTATTATTACAATCTATTTCTGTGATTTTTGCTGCTGTTTTTAAGTAAAAATTTACTCTTGACCTACCGACAAAGGCCACTGTGTTTGTTTAGGTTAGGTAACATGTTGTCACCAGTGTTTATCTTGCTAAAATGTGTTTCAATGTTTGGGATAAAAAGAAAAGGCAATTTTCACATAAATGTTTTTAACTTTTGTGGTCTCTCCTTGCCAAGTATATTATAAACTTTCTCCAACTCAAACAACTTGATGTCATGAAAGCTATACAAACCATGTATTGAGAAGCTGTGAGCAAGTGCTGGTAGGGGTACCTAGGGTTTGGTTCTAGTCCCTTCTTATTCATCATAGTCCTCCAAACCATAACAAAGGAGTTTAAGACTGGGTTCCTGTCTATGCTAATGACCTTGTTCTTATAGCTGAATCTGTTGTAGAATTAGAAATTCCAAGTGTGGAAGCAAAACCTGGAATCAAATGGCCTTAAAGTTAAGTTAGCAAAGACCAAAATTTTAGTAAGCAGGAAAACAGAAAATACTCTTTTCCTTCAGGTAAATGGCTTTGCTCAGTATGCAGGAAACCAAAGTATAGACAGATGAGAGGTGCAGTGGAGTCAGAGGAAGGTTAAAAGTGAAAGTAATCTTTGTCTGCAGAAGATTCACAAAAGAGCAATAAACACTGACACATGGGAAATAGATTTTTTTTGCAGATTGCCTAGGAGCATCTCTAGAAATAGTAGCTCTCTCTCTCTCTCTCTCTCTCTGTGAAAGGCAGATTGTATGTTGTTTGTGTACAAGCAACAGTGCTATATGGCTGAGACATAGTCCCTAAATTAGGTGGACTTGTAAAGACCTAAAAGAAATGAAGTTAATATGCTCTGGTGGATGTGTAATGTCAGTGTGCATCTATGGAAAAGTGTTGAGAGAGAAATTAGAGATGAAAGGTATCAGAATGTGCCAGAAACAATGCCAATGATGCATATGGCTGAGGGCAGCTGGGATCTGTGAAATAGGGAGAATTTGGAAGATGTGGGATGAAGTGATGAGAACCAATCTGTGAATGTTGAAGATAACAATTGACTGAGATTATTGGTGATATACTGTGCTTGAGAAGACTAATTCATGACAGGGCCTAAAAACATTACGTTTGTCTCTACACACAACTCAGCCCCTCACCCAACTTATCCCTTTCAAGCCTTCTCCACCCCTATATCCCTCTTCTAATTACTGCAATATCCAGCTGCTGAATGATAGCAGACGTACATATTTAATCCCCTTCCAGTTATCTCCCCCTCTTCCTCTCCTCTCTACTTCAATTTCCTTTCCGTGCTTCTTTTCCTCTACCCTCAACTTTTGACCCTTGTGAAGTTTTATTATTCCTCTCTTCACCTTTTCTGTACAGCCATTAATTTTAATAACAAACAAATCCTTTCTCTATCTTGTATAGACAGTGAGGAATCTCAGAATTCAAATATTTGTCAGTGAATGTTCCACTTACAAGAAACAGCTGTCAAATCCATACTGTTCCACTTATTAGACACATTCAGGAAGTCTATCTTTTTTGAATTGTATTGAAGGTGTCATGGAGTTATTTTCCTACTTACCATTACTTTTAGGGGCAAGATAATGAATACCAAGCAGCTTCAATGCACAGGTTAGGTTAGGATTAGGGTTCTGGACAATAGAATCATAACATTTAAAAGGTTTGGTTTGAAATTGTGAAAACCTTGCCAAATATAAAAGACACCTGAAGAAGGCTGTGGAGTGTGTAACAACCAAGGTGGGGGCTTTAGCCCCAATATATCAATGAATTTGTATGATAATTTCCCACCTCAGAAACTCAACCTTTATTAAAAGAAAAATTGTATTTACAAACATTTGTATCTCTAATGCAATATATTGTTTATATATTGAGAACAATTTCTCCACCACTAATCATTCTAAGAATACTTAATGTTATTCTGTCACCATTTAGTTTTGATAGTTTCTGTTTGTCGTTTTCAGAATTCACATAAAAACCAAGTTATATCATCTTTAAATTATTGTGTGTAGATTTTAAGTTCATAATTAAAAAATAAAATATAAAAGACCTTGATTGAAACTTGTAGTGAACATTCAAGTCATTATCTTATCAAAGAATTTCTCTCATAACATTTCATGTTCCTAGGCACAAAAAGATTTGACAGTGAGAAAGCAGGTGACCGTGAAGTGCAAAGAACAATGTTAGAACTTTTAAATCAAATGGATGGTTTCATGCCGACTTCTCAAATAAAAGTAAGATTTATTTATTTTTTTATTTTTTTTTAGCAATATTTTCCAGTAAATTATTTAAAAGAGTAGTTTAGACTTTTTTCTTCGGATCTGCTTCAGCTCATTTGCTTTCATGTAAAACCCTCAACAACCACATCTTACAAAGTGACTTTTAATATTTTAAATAATCAGAAAAAAAATCATTTTTTAAAATTAGAAAGGCAGTGAGCAGGAAGAACCGTTACCATGCTGGTCAAAATGCTTAGAAGCATTTCATTCATCTATTCAAAATTCCACTGAGGGCAATGTAATTAACTTACCCAACTCCTCTGAAATTGCTGGCCCTGTGCCAAAATTTGAAACCAATATTTTAAATAATTAGTTGTCCTGTCTTGCACAATTGTAATTAATTATTGACTTTGAGAGTTGAGGAAATGGAAGTTAATAACATTTCTGAGTTTGCCAAGAGTCTCTCCATGCCCATCACATCTACTGATAAATGTTACTTGCTTCATGATGAAATGGACTGAGATCATTTAGACAAAGACAACTCGTAATTTTTAACAAAAAGTAAACAAACGATCTACATTAAAAGTTTTGTTATTACTTTTCAATAAACAAGCCTGTAATTTAAAATGTTTAATTCTTTTTTTCTCTTTTCTTTAATCATGAATGATGGTTTTGAAAATAGCGTTTCAAATAAATTCTGCTGAAACCTCATCGTGTTTGGTTAACCTCATTCAATATCACAACTTTTTCCACTTTCCAGGTCATTGCTGCCACTAACAGAGTTGATATCCTCGACCCAGCTCTGCTCAGGTCTGGTCGTCTTGATCGTAAAATTGAATTTCCTCATCCAAATGAAGAAGCAAGAGCTCGCATCTTACAGATTCATTCTCGGAAAATGAATGTTTGGTAAGTGATGGATGTTTTGCAGATGGTCAAGACATTCCTTTGGCCAATTTCCCTCTTCCCTGCCCCATAATTTCTTTACTCTACACAACTCTTCTTGTCCATTTTGAAGCACAATAGTATTTATAATCAGGTGTAGTGTGCAAGAGAGGTGACTGCTGGTAAGGTCATGTGATGTGTGTGGATGAGGACAGCTGTGTAAAGAAGTGCTGATCTTTAACTGTGGAGGGAACCTGTGGTAGAGGTAGACCCAGGAAGACATGGGATGAGGAGGTGGTGAAGCATGATCTTGGAACTTTGAATCTCAGAGGCAATGACCAGTGACTGAGGCCTTTGGCAATGTGCTCTGCTTAAGAGGACCTGTCAAGTCAAGTGCACCTGTGCTGGTGGCACACAAGAAAATCAACCTTGAACATTGGGTCTCATGGAGGCAAAGTGGCTAAGTTTCTTCCGAGCGTTGGGCCTCTTGGAGGCAAATGGCTGAGTTCCTTTCGAGTGTTGGGTCCCATGGGGGCAAAGTGGCTGAGTTCCTTTGGAGTGTTGGGCCTCATGGGAGGCAATGACCAAGACCTTTGGCATTATGTTGTGCTTGAGAAGACTCTTCAAGCCGAGCAAAATCACAGTCATGGCTGATACTGGTGTCATGCAAATGGCACCCATGCCGGTGGCTCATAAAAACACCCATTACACTCTTGGAGTGGTTGGCATTAGGAAGGGCATCCATCCATAGAAAACCATGCCAAATCAGACTGGAGCCTGGTGCAGCCTTCCTGCGTGCCAGCCCAGTCAGACCATCCAACCCATGCCAGCATGGAGAATGGACGTTAAATGACGATGGTGATGCCAAAACTGAACGGATGATGATATTCTACAAATTATCTCACTTTATTTGCTTTCCCCATCTCCTCTACTTTTTGTCATATCTCACCTTCCAAATTTTATATTAAACACTGCTTCATTCTTCTCATTCACACTAATATTCCTCTCATCATCGTCATCATTTAATGTCTGCCTTCCATGCTGGCATGGGTGGGACACAGGCAAGAGCCTGCACCAGACTTCTGTGACTGTTTTGGCAAGATTTTACAGTTGGATGCCCTCCCTAACACCAACCACTTTACAGTGTGGACTGGGTGCTTTTTAAGTGACACCTGGACTGACAGGGTCACCAAGTAACTTGCAAGACAGAAATCTTTTGAGAGGAGAGGGGGCTTTAGAAGAGGTGATCTTGTATCAGATGATGAAAGGTTATAGTGAAGCAGAAACAGGTGTCTTGCTGTAGAGGAGGTACAAGATTATCCAGCCAGAGAGAGATCGGGAATGGAGACAGAAACAGATGTGCTGCCGCAAAGGAGATACATGGATTACCCATCCTGAGGGAAGTGCAGGAGGAAAGAGTGGGAGACAGTAGGATAGAGATGGTGGCAAAGTGCCTGGCATATTCACAAGGGATCAGAATATAAATTGGATGGTTGAGTAAAAGAAGAGAGAGATATAGATGGTGGCAAGTGCCAGGGCATACTATTGAGGGTCAAAGGTCATAATATAAGTGGCAGGGTATTGCGAAGGGAGTGTGATTAAAGAGTGCGAGTAAGTGGAGAAAGACTTGGGTATATATAGGGGGGGGGGCTCAAATTGAACGTTTAATTGTTCTAACCTTGTTGCCTTAACAAATGAAATAGAATTTTATTCTTTATTTATTGGTTGAGTATGTGGGGGGGGGGGGGATATGCATGCAAGACTTCAGCTTTTAGGAGAGGTGAAATAATGTATGATAATGAGATGTGGAGGTACAAACTCTGCTCGGTGAGAGTCCATCTTGATTACTGTATATTGATTATTTCAGAAGCAGTTTAATAAATCATTTCATAGTTGCTATTGGTTTTAAATATTCCACGATATCAGTTTATTATAAACAGCATCTAAAAGCAGGGATCAGTGAATACAGACTTTGAAAAAAATCATATAATCTTTTCTTAAATGAATTTCACTGACATTTCTAATCACTGAATTTGGTTTTGGTATTCGTTTGACATTGAAATCCACATCTTTTTAACATCCATCTTCCATGGGTTAGATAGTCCAATATTTCTGAGAAATGCATCTTGCACGGTTTCTACAATTGGATGCCCTTCCTAATGCCAACCGTTTTATGGAATATAACAGGTACTTTTTTCATGGCACCAGCACTAGTGAGGTTGCCATGCCGTCTGCAAGACTAAGAACCTGTCTTTAGCACCTAACTGGTGCTAAAGTAGAAGTGGGGGTGTCACTTTGTGCTAAGGGATGAGAGGTTAAAGTAGGAAAGAAGGACCCAGAACAGGAACGTATTGGCAAAATGTTTTATGTTATTTGAAAGAGAATTTTTTGCCCTACAAGATAGTGTGTTTTGATTTTTGTGTATTTTCAGATCATTAAAATGGAATGTCAAGTGGACAAAACTGAGCATTTTTGACACCATTTGTTTTTTGCATTTATTTGAGGTGTTGATCCCACCAAAGCTACTCGTGAGGTTTGTGCTGTGTATGGAGGTGAGCAATACCCCAAAGTACCGCCCACCATTGGTTTTTGTGCTTCAAAAATGGGAATTTTGATCTCAAGGACAGATCACACACCAGTCAACCAATTGAGTTCAATGAACGTTGCCCATTGCGTGACGGTGGTTCCCCACAGTTTTTTTTTTATCACAATCCATCTACTCCACCAATTCTCTGGTCATCTGACGTGGATATTTGTGAATCACTTTTCATCGAACTCAATTGGTTGACTGGTGTATGATCCATCCTTGATGTCAAAATTCCCATTTTTGAAGCGTGAAAACCAACGGCGGGTGGTACTGTGAGGCATTTCTCCTTCTCCATACACAGCACAAATTTCACAGGCAGCTTCAGCAGGTTTAACACCTCGATTAAATGCAAAAAACAAATGGTGTGAAAAATGCTCAGTGTTGTCTGCTTGACATTCCATTTTAATGATCTGAAAATACACAAAAATCAAGAAAATTAAGAAAATCAAAGCACACTATCTTGTAGGGCAAAAAATTCTCTTTCAAATAACATAAAACATTTTGCCAATGCATTTTAATGTGAAATTGTTCATAATAGTTTTGTGGTCAATTACAACTGAACTCTCTCTCTCTCTCTCTCTTACATATTAAATCAGATAAAAGTTGTCAATCCAGTAATGTATAGGTCTATTCATTTAAACTCTATAGACTAATAGGGTACAACGCAACCACCTTAATGCTAATATCACAATAAAATGTAGTGAGAAAGAGCATCTAACTCCAGTCATGACAACCCATGGAAAGTAGATGTAAAAAGATGGTAGTATTTTAATGATAGGCTAGCTTCAGTTGATTGGTTTTGCATATTTGTTTATGGGATTATGTTAAAACAAATATTTTATAGTATTAAGAAGAAAAATTCTAACAAATAATCTAATAATTATTTTTAGTTTTGATTCTCTGGGACAAAATCCGGTGATACATTTTGCTCTGTGATTGTAGCAACATTTGATCTTATGAAATTGGTAGTTAATCCTTTGGCATTCGGATTATTCTGTCAAATGTAATGCTTATATATTCACATTATTTTGAATTACTCATGCATTATCTTGTAGCTTTCTGATTTCAATTATGTGATTGTTTAGGTTTAGAATGACAATGCTGGATAGGTGTGAGGGTTCAGAGATTCTGGCCAGTGTGACTATAAAACAGCAAGAATATTTGGGCTGGATATGGCCAGTTTAAATGCTAAAGGGTTAAGATGGCAAGGCTGTGGTTTCAGGGAGATTTTGGCTGCTATTTCTAGTTGTTCAATTGACAATAAAAACCCTGTCATTGGTTCCAATACCACAACTGTTCAAAGCTGGTTGTCGTAGGAAAGTTCAACATGTTAATGACTTGCTTCTCAGCTGCATCATTTTTCCTTGTTACAGAAGATGTTGCATAAATGGAGCGAAAAGGCCTCAAGGTGAACCCGGCAGTAGAGACCACTCTCTGAGGAGATGGATTTCTTTGATAGAGAAGGATAGAGTACATAAGAAGTTAAAATCTGCTAAAATCAAAGCTCCAATCAGCTTTCGATTTGAGCAGATTTAGAATCAAAACCATTTCTGTTGTGACTCTCTCATCTTAACTTTTTTGTTAATATATATATACATATATCTCGGACTACATTTTCTAATGTGTCCTTCCTATTTGAAGGTGGTAGGTTGTGGTTTGAGAAAAATTAGTTGTTATTTCTAACAGATTGATCATATATGCTCAGTTTAAGTAATGGTTATAGAAATGCAGTCATAGATTAGGTTTCATGAAAATTAAATATCAAATTATATCATTAGATGTAATTATTCTCTTCATTTGTCTGCTAAGCTGCTGTTAATTGAGGTGAGCTGTTCTTAGAATAGCTGATGATATTTGAAACCTTCAAATTGGTTTTTTAGTGATGTCAATTATGAAGAACTGGCTCGTTGCACTGATGACTTCAATGGAGCACAACTGAAAGCTGTTTGTGTGGAAGCTGTAAGTAGTACCCTTACTTGTCTCAACTCAACAACCTCTATTATTAATTGGGTGGTGGCATTTCTTTGCTTGAGTTTAACACATTCCTACAATGTTTTGTTTGCACCATTTTTTTTTTTGACTCTTTCAAAAAGAATCTCTGTCACTAATTGATCTATTTTTATAACATTTATTCAAGATTCAATTACTTACAACCACTGGAAAGTATCCGGCCTTATTGATTATTGGTTTTACATAGGCCCATGGCATTGTGTGAAAGATATGCTTTCTCAAATATCACATTATGGTGGGGTTTGTCAAATAAAGTGACGTCTTCCAGGAATCAAACTAACCCTTTCTTTCTAGCATCTTCTCTTCTCTATTTTACTTGTTTCAGCCATTTGGCTGCGGCCATGCTAGGGCACCACCTTGAAGAATTTTTAGTTGAATGAATCAACTCCAGTACTTTTTTTTTTTTAAACCTAGTACTTATTCTATCAGTCTCTTTTGACGAACTTCTAAGTTACAGGAACATAAACACACCAACATCAGTTGTTAAGTGGTGGTAGGGGACAAACATACACACATGACAGGCTTCTTTCAGTTTCCATTTACTAAATCCATTCACAAGGATTTGGGCAGACCAGTGTTGTAGTAGAGCCGACACTCGCCACACAGTGGGACTGAAACTGGAACCACGTGGTTGGGAAGCAAGCTCTTACCACACGGCCATGCCTTGTTTAATGTGTGTGTGTGTTTCAAATTATTAACAACACAACCTTTTTTTAATTTTATTTAAAAACTATTTTTTGGAATTCAATGTTGCTGGTTTACCGAACTTTTGCAGAAGACAACAATTGGGTAGTTCTGGACACAATGCACTTGTAAGACCTGGGTTCTTAAACCTTCACACTTAATTCGTGATGGGGAACATTGAGAGACAGCCCTTGTCAGCTCTCTTACGTATCTTCATAGAAGCTGTAACTAATTTTTTTTCAGTTTGGTGATATCTTCCAGTTATTTTAGATATTTTTAATGTTGATTTACCTGTTGCAAGTTTAGAAGTAATACAAGATTTCTCTGAAGCAGTTAAGTCACATTTACGACCCATAATTACACAATTATCAGAGCAATCGCTAACAATTTGAAACACTGAAAGTTTGTAGAAATCATGCAAATGGCCGCCATTTGTTTACACTTGCACAAAACATCCCATTTTTTTAATACACTATGTTACATATAACTGTTGTCCTCATTCTATGAAAATTTTGACAAATTCCGAGTAGTTTTTAAATAAAATTTCAAAATGTTACATTGTTAATAATTTGAAACGCTGTGTAGATATATATATATATATATATATATATATATATATATATATATATATATATATATATATATATATATATATACACAAAGTATATGACTGTTTTTGTCTTTGTAGGGTATGATTGCTTTGAGAAGAGAAGCAAAAGAATTGATTCATGAAGATTATATGGATGCAATAATTGAAGTGCAAGCCAAGAAGAAAACCAACTTACAATACTATGCATAAACAGAAAACGTGTAATGCTTGACTTGGACTAAACCAGAGAGTCTGATGCTTTTATCCCCAGATTTGTATCTTTGTTAGAATTTTTTTCCATCTCATTAAATATAATGCACTTTTTTCTTTCTTTTTTTTTTGGGCCAATAAAATTGTGCAATCATTGTTTTGTGTGTATGTGTGTGTGTGTTATATTTGTTTATTGCTAACATCTTATTTAAACATTCTTTCGTTGTAATTTTTAAAACATTGGTTACACTTTATTATAACTTTGATAACCTTGACAGGTTTCGGCCAGTATGGGCCCAGGCCATGTATAACTCAATAGCACCACCTGGTGAAGTCTTTTAGCCATATATTGGGCACCATGGTTCACTCTAGCAAAGAGTTATTAGTGTTGGAGACATATCTGGGTGTAGGCGGTTGGTCTGGGATTTTTTTGAAGAAATTTGTGCAGTGAACATTTGAATTTTATGGGATCCATTTCCATTTTGACGTATTTTGGTATGGTATTAAAGAGAGCTTGACCGGTTGAGGTAAAGTAATTGTGACGTAACGTTGCTCTGTGTCCTGAGTTCGATTTTAGTAGTGGGCGGATAGCACGGGGGCCAAGTCTTAGATGGATTTTAAAATTGATGCCAACATCATTTGTGCAATATTGATGGAATATTTTCCACATAACACATGATGTAGTGTTCCCGGTGGTATTGGAGAGAGTAGAGATTGAGTTTTTTTAATTTTATCTTTCTTGTTATTTACCTCTGGAGTGCTTCTACTTTCATAAGGAGTTGCTTCATGTGGGGAGACCACAGTGGGCAACAGTATTCAAGGCAAAAGTAGAGATCTCTAGACTGGAAAGTTCTCAAAATCCAGGAGCACATCTTGCAGGGGCCCAAGTCAACCTTGCTGTTTACATGAGAACTCCAGCTTAGATTGTTATCCACAATTACTCCAAGGTCTCAGATGTTGTTGGATGACACTAGGGAGTCGCCTGAGGGAAGAGCAAATGGTAGTTTCAGAATATCCTCTTTTCCAAAGTGGATCAAATCAAACTTATCTTCATTTAGAAGCATATTGTTTTTTTCCACCCACTGGACAATAGCAAACAGATCCAACTGAAGGCATGTTTGGTCTCCCATGGCTTTCTGGAGTTTGGAATCATCTGCAAAGATTTTCAATGTAGAATGTTTGATGACGTCCACTTTGTCATTGATGTAGATAATGAAGATTGTATTACATAAAGAAGAGAAAATAGACATTTTCTGGCTAAATATTACTAAGCTCATTCAATATGATGGAGCAGTTTGATTCATGTTTATTTGTGGCTCTTAAAAACCCATGTTGCTTTGTGCTTAACTATTATTAGTAACTTCCTGACTGTGCACTCTTGACCAAGTATAGAAAAGGTGAGAGTCACCCATCCCTGACTAGAGATGAGGACATTAAAACTAGCTCAAGTATTTAAAGTAACACATTCTGCCTTTCTGCAAGTTGATGTAGTTGGGGAATGGATTTGTACAGATTTAAGATAGAACTGAGACAAAAAAAAAACCCTTGTTATCTAATCATTAATATTTTAGTTTTTGTCAATTTTTACTTCATTCTTTTCTTATATACACTATTATTATTATTTAAGATGATTATAATTGACAGAAGCAACAATGAATGGCAGTATGTTGGTGAGTAAATGGCTTTCTGACAATTGTCCAGAATGTATGTGATGTAGGACTGAGATCACAATGCTTTCTATGTGGCAACCCCTCTGGTGTTGGTGCTATGTAAAAGAAAAAAAGCTCCAATGCTGGTGTCATGTATAAAGCACCCAGTCCACTCTGTAAAGTGGTTGGTGTTAGGAAGAGCATCCAGCCATAGAAACCTTACCAGAGTAGACAATGGAGCCTGGTGCAGCTCCCTGGCTGGCCAGTTCCATGTCAGACCATTCAACCCATGCCAGCATGGAAGACAATGCTGATGTAGAGAGTGTCTATGGGAAAACTTCTGAAGTTTGTTCCCATCTTATGGATTTCCATTGACACAGCAATGAATTCGGGGTAGAGGTAGGGGTCCACCAAGGTTCCGTCCTCAGCCCCCTATTATTTACCATAGTCCTCCAGGCAATCACAGAGGAGTTCAAGACAGGTTGCCCCTGGGAGCTCCTCTATGCTGATGACCTTGCCCTAATTGCGGAGTCACTATCAGAACTAGAGGAGAAGTTTCAGGTGTGGAAGCAAGGTCTAGAATTGAAGGGCCTTAGAGTCAACCTAGCTAAAACCCAAATCCTAATAAGTAGGAAGGTAGATAAAACACAAACCCCTTCAGGTAGATGGCCCTGCTCAGTATGTAGAAAAGGAGTAGGTAGTAACTCTATAAGATGTACCCGGTGCAAGCTATGGACACATAAGAGGTGCAGCAACATCAAAGGCAGGTTAACTAGCAAGTTAGTTTTTGTTTGTGGCAGATGTTCAGGTGCAATAAAGACTGCAAACAAACAGGAAACAACTTCTATCACATTCCAGGGTGAAAAACTAGAGGTAGTCGATAGCTTCCGCTATCTGGGCGACCAAGTTAGTAGTGGGGGTGGGTGCGCTGAAAGTGTAGCTGCTAGAATAAGAATAGCCTGGGCAAAGTTTAGAGAGCTCTTACCCCTGCTGGCGACAAAGGGACTCTCACTCAGAGTAAAAGGCAGACTGTATGACGCATGCGTACGAACAACCATGCTACATGGCAGTGAAACATGGGCTGTAACTGCTGAGGACATACGTAAGCTCGCAAGGAATGAAGCCAGTATGCTCCGTTGGATGTGTAATGTCAATGTGAATACCCGTCAGAGTGTAAGTATCTTGAGAGAAAAGCTGAACATTAGAAGCATCAGTTGTGGCGTGCAAGAGAGACGATTGCGCTGGTATGGACATGTGGTGAGAATGGAGGAGGATAGCTGCGTGAAAAAGTGCCACACCCTAACAGTTGAGGGAACCCGTGGAAGAGGTAGGCCCAGGAAGACCTGGGCTGAG
This sequence comes from Octopus bimaculoides, assembly GCF_046866305.1. Lineage (NCBI taxonomy): Eukaryota > Metazoa > Mollusca > Cephalopoda > Octopoda > Octopodidae > Octopus > Octopus bimaculoides. Next base: position 194,596,825 of record NC_142929.1, on the reverse strand, counting down.
GTGGTGAGGCAAGACCTTCGTACATTGGGCCTCACCGAGGCGATGACTACGGACCGAGACCTTTGGAAATGGGCTGTGCGTGAGAAGACCCGGCAAGCCAAGTAAGATCGTTGCCAGTGCCCCTGGACTGGTTCTTGTGCGGGTGGCACATGAGATGCACCATTTTGAGCGTGGCCGTTGCCAGTACCGCCTGACTGGCTCCTGTAGGATTTTTGAGCGAGATCGTTGCCAGTGCCCCTGGACTGGCTTGTGCGGGTGGCACATAAAAGACACCATTTCGAGCGTGGCCGTTTTCGTGCGGGTGACACGTAAAAGCACCCACTACACTCTCTGAGTGGTTGGCGTTAGGAAGGGCATCCAGCTGTAGAAACTCTGCCAAATCAGACTGGAGCCTGGTGTTACCATCCGGTTTCACCAGTCCTCAGTCAAATCGTCCAACCCATGCTAGCATGGAAAGCGGACGTTAAACGATGATGATGATACTCTATATGAACAAAAGATGGGGTCCAGGAAAATGATTTGAGAAGTCCAGCCTATTAATCAAATCAAATAAGTTTCTAAAGGTTTCGACTTCTAAAATAGTTCTAGAAAATGTTGCACCACACAAAAGCCAGGTTTTAAGGAAGTTTCAGAAAAAAAACTATTTTACCATTCTACAACAATGCACAAATCCTTTGCAGCTCTAGAATAACAGCAGATCTTTAATATTAGTATTAAATTCACCAATGACAAGTGAATTGCTTCATTTCTGCAATAAACATATCACCATTAATATAAATACAGTGTTAACTTGATAGAATTAGGTTGGCGTGGTTTCTGTTTGTCTCATAAAACCTTTTACAGGAGTGTAGGTCATACTCAGACAGGCAAATTTTTAGAACTCTCGATAGAACAAAATGTTAATTAAAATTCAATACAATCAGCCAATAATGAAAAAAAATCTACTGTGAAAAATGACAATAATCCAGGAAGATGACTGATTTCCTTTTGACAAAATCCAAAATTTATAAGAGAAGGAAGAAATGAAATACGATTGATTTCTCTATGAAGATCAAAGTTGATCAGGACGAACCAGCCTCAATGAAATGCAGTCTGGCTTTATACACAGAAGACAACAGAGACTGATTTAGCTAAGGGTAAACCATTATACCTGGTGGCATTTTTTGACAGTGTCACTAAGGAAATTAAGTATGCATGAATGGATTGTGAGGACTGTACAAAGACGCAGTAAGTAAAATGAGTCAATAAGGAATTCAGTGAAGGTAGGGGTCCTCATCTCTCTCCTATTCACCCTAGTCCTCCTAAAAACTATTTCAGACAGGCTGTCCACAGGAACTTCTATATGATGATGATGATGATGATCTAGTTCTTACTGATGAATTTAGAGAAGAAATTCCAGAAATCAATACAAAACCTAGAATCTGAGGTCTCAAGGGAAACTTAGCAAACAGGAAGATTCTTGTGAGTAGGAAAGAAGGTAGGACCTCAGTATCATCAGGGAAATCACTTTGTTCAATATGCAGAAAAGTAGATGTAAGCCAAAGAATCACAACAGGTTTTGTTTGTGACAGATGCTGTAGAAACACAGTGGAAATATGCTGCCTTAAAAACTTGGTTGATTCACTTAAAGGAATCAATAGTTTCTGTTAGAGAAGTGACATAATTAGCAGAGAGCTGTTACCTCTGTTCACAGCAAAGATTTCTCACCCTCAGAATAAAAGGCAGATCGTATGATGTTTGCGTGAGAACGTTGATACTGTATGATAGTTAAATCTGAGTGATGAATGCAGAAGACTTCCAAATGCTAGAAAGAAACCTCAAAAGACTGCTATTCTATGCTCCTTGATAGAATTCCTTAATTCTCACATCAATCCCATCTTAAGATGGCACCAAAGTGGCTTCCATAAAGACAAATCAAGCCTCCTTGGAGATACTGCCAATTCATTCTCGCCATCTTATGAGTAGCTCCTCTATCTCAAACTCTTCCCTCATACCTTAAACCTAATCTAACATTAGGTGGTGGAGTATTCCACAGACATTTGTTATTAGCTATTTATACGGACTGAGCAACTATGAGTTGTGTCTTTGTTTCTAAAATAGATTTGTTAGGGCTGCACTTTGCAGAAATGGTAGATGATGATGATGACCACCACTGCCATTTCTACTTTTACCTGCTTGAATGGATCAGTGAGAATTGAAACAAATTTTCTACGGCCAAGTGCTCTTTCTGCTGCTATCAACCTTTACTCGTTTACAACTATCAAGCAATATCGAGACAAGAGGACATGAACACATTATCACCATCATCATCTAATGTCTGTTTTCCAATGCTGGCGTAAGTTGGATGGTTTGACAGGAGTTGGCAAGGTTGGAGAGCTGCATCAGGTTCCAGTTGTCTGTTTTTCCAACCACTTTACAGAGTTGACTGGGTACTCTTTATTATGGCACCAGCCATGATAAAGGGTCACCAAGGGCTTGCAACACAGAAATCCGGGGAGGGGGAGAATAGTATTGAGAGGACGTGGCTTTGTGCCAGCTGAGAGATTTAAGGTATAGAGGTGGGGGGAGACAGCCGTGTCTTGCTGTAGAGTAGAAGGGAGAGTAAGATAAAGAGAAATGATGGTGGAGAAGTGTTGGGACATGCCCTCGAGGGACATTGGCAAATATGTATATATCTTATTACAAATTTGGGATTTTACCAATAGAACCGCAACTCCTCTTTCAGGATAACCTTATTGTATGGAATACACATAGAAAGTTATATCCAATAAAATAATATAAGCAGTTAAAAAACCTACTATAAATTACAATAAAATTATTTGAAAAAATATATATAAAACTTACCTGTTATTAGTCTGTGGGGAAAGAAGGTATTTCTAATAAATGCTACACGTATTTCTAAGATTTTAAAAATATATATATATATATATCATCATCATCATCATCATCGTTTAACGTCCGCTTTCCATGCTAGCATGGGTTGGACGATTTGACTGAGGACTGGTGAAACCGGATGGCAACACCAGGCTCCAGTCTGATTTGGCAGAGTTTCTACAGCTGGATGCCCTTCCTAACGCCAACCACTCAGAGAGTGTAGTGGGTGCTTTTACGTGTCACCCGCACGAAAACGGCCACGCTCGAAATGGTGTCTTTTATGTGCCACCCGCACAAGCCAGTCCAGGGGCACTGGCAACGATCTCGCTCGAAAATCCTACAGGAGCCAGTCAGGCGGTACTGGCAACGGCCACGCTCAAAATGGTGCATCTCATGTGCCACCCGCACAAGAACCAGTCCAGGGGCACTGGCAACGATCTTACTTGGCTTGCCGGGTCTTCTCACGCACAGCCCATTTCCAAAGGTCTCGGTCCGTAGTCATCGCCTCGGTGAGGCCCAATGTACGAAGGTCTTGCCTCACCACCTCAGCCCAGGTCTTCCTGGGCCTACCTCTTCCACGGGTTCCCTCAACTGTTAGGGTGTGGCACTTTTTCACGCAGCTATCCTCCTCCATTCTCACCACATGTCCATACCAGCGCAATCGTCTCTCTTGCACGCCACAACTGATGCTTCTAATGTTCAGCTTTTCTCTCAAGATACTTACACTCTGACGGGTATTCACATTGACATTACACATCCAACGGAGCATACTGGCTTCATTCCTTGCGAGCTTACGTATGTCCTCAGCAGTTACAGCCCATGTTTCACTGCCATGTAGCATGGTTGTTCGTACGCATGCGTCATACAGTCTGCCTTTTACTCTGAGTGAGAGTCCCTTTGTCGCCAGCAGGGGTAAGAGCTCTCTAAACTTTGCCCAGGCTATTCTTATTCTAGCAGCTACACTTTCAGCGCACCCACCCCCACTACTAACTTGGTCGCCCAGATAGCGGAAGCTATCGACTACCTCTAGTTTTTCACCCTGGAATGAGATAGAAGTTGTTTCCTGTTTGTTTGCAGTCTTTATTGCACCTGAACATCTGCCACAAACAAAAACTAACTTGCTAGTTAACCTGCCTTTGATGTTGCTGCACCTCTTATGTGTCCATAGCTTGCACCGGGTACATCTTATAGAGTTACTACCTACTCCTTTTCTACATACTGAGCAGGGCCATCTACCTGAAGGGGTTTGTGTTTTATCTACCTTCCTACTTATTAGGATTTTGGTTTTAGCTAGGTTGACTCTAAGGCCCTTCAATTCTAGACCTTGCTTCCACACCTGAAACTTCTCCTCTAGTTCTGATAGTGACTCCGCAATTAGGGCAAGGTCATCAGCATAGAGGAGCTCCCAGGGGCAACCTGTCTTGAACTCCTCTGTGATTGCCTGGAGGACTATGGTAAATAATAGGGGGCTGAGGACGGAACCTTGGTGGACCCCTACCTCTACCCGGAATTCATTGCTGTACTCATTTCCAACCCTCACCTTACTGGCCGCATCTCTGTACATGGCTCGCACAGCTCTCACTAGCCATTCTTCTATCCCAAGTTTCCTCATTGACCACCAGATAAGGGATCGGGGGACCCTGTCAAAGGCTTTCTCCATGTCAACGAAAGCCAGGTACAGAGGTTTATCCTTGGCTAGGTATTTCTCTTGCAACTGTCTCACTAGAAATAAGGCATCAGTAGTGCTTTTACCTGGCACGAACCCAAACTGCATCTCATCTAAATTGATTCGCTCCCTAATTAGTTGGGCTATGACCCTCTCTGTAACTTTCATAACCTGATCTAACAGCTTGATGCCTCTGTAATTATTTGTATCTAAAGCGTCCCCTTTACCTTTGTAGCAGTTGACTATGATGCTGCTACACCAGTCATAGGGTATGACTCCTTCGTGTATCACCTGGTTCGTAATACGGGTGACTAGGCTATAGCCAACACTGCCAGATATTTTGAGCATCTCTGCAGTGATTCCTGATGGGCCGGGGGCTTTCCCGGTCTTCATACTCTTAATTGCTTTATCTACCCTGGTACTATCAACTCGGATAGCTGGTCCCTCTATTGGGTCGACATAAGGCAGGCTCTCTTTCTCCCATTCATTCTCTTTATTAAGCAATCTATCGTAGTGGCATCTCCAGACCTCTTTCTTTGCATCCTCATTTAATGCAAGCGTACCATCATCCATGCGAACACATTTCTCTCCTACAACATCACTATTCTCTCTCCTACACTGTCTTGCAACCCGAAATACCTCGAGTCTTTGGTCCTCACGGCGCAGAACATTGGCAAATCTTTCCTTATCTGCTTCCCCTCTGGCTAAATAAACCTGTCGCCTAGCCTCCCTTCTGGCACATTGGTACAATTCCCTGCTACCATATATATATATATATATATATACGCAGTGAGGTCAAACAAGGCTGCGTACTCGCCCCAACCCTTTTCGGGATCTTCTTCTCACTCCTCCTGAGGCATGCATTTGGCACAGCACAAGAAGGAATATACTTACGGACGAGATTGGATGGTGGGCTGTTCAATCTTGCCCGCCTAAAAGCGAGGTCAAAGGTCCGCGAAGTCCTCACCAGAGACACGCTGTCCCCTGATGACGCTGCAGTTGCGACTCACACTCAGAGGGAACTGCAGCTGCTGATGGATTGCTCAGCTGAGGCCTAAAAGAAAAATAGGGGTGACTCAGTCTGAAGAAGACAAGCGTTATGGGTCAAGTCACGCCGACACCACCTGTCATCACCATCGACAACTATGAGCTCGAGATTGTCCACCAGTTCATGTACCTTGGTTCTACTATCACCGACAACCTCTCCCTAGATGCTGAGATAGACAAGAGGATCGGGAAGGCAGCCACAACATTCGCTCGCCTCACGCCAAGAGTGTGGACAAACCCCAAGCTAACAGTGAAAGCGAAAATGGCTGTGTACAGTGCTTGCGTCCTCAGCACCCTGCTATACGGCAGCGAGACATGGACCGCGTACATCCGCCAGGACAAACGGCTCAACACCTTCCACCTCAGAAGCCTACGATGCATACTCGGCATCCTCTAGCAAGACAAAATAACCAATACTGATGTTCTATCTTGTGCTGGCCTCCCCACCATGCTCACCTTGCTAAGACAACGTCGGCTGCGCTGGATTGGCCACGTTCTCCGTATGGAGGATGGTCGGATCCCAAAGGATGTCCTTTACGGAGAGCTTGTCGCAGGACAGAGAAACATTGGCTGCCCGAAGCTGAGGTACAGGGATGTGTGCAGGAGGGATATGAAGGCACTTGGTATCAACACCAATTCCTGGGAGGATCTCGCAGCCGATCGAACCAGCTGGAGAGGCACTCTTCACAAACAACTGCAGACTGGCGAAGAGAATTTGAGGGTGGCAGCAGCTGAAAACTGAGCCTGCAGAAAAGAAATGACAGCCAACAGACTGGATTCAACGTATAGGTGTGACTTCTGCAAACGAGGAGGTGTTGCAAAAACTGAATAGACAACTCAACGGACGGATGACATCATCCATGGTCAGCCATGACCGACGGAGGCCTTTATATATGTATATATATAGGGTCATCCCATAAATAATGCAGTTTTTCAGTTGCATGAACTAAAAGTTGGATGGGTACTGGATAAACCACCTGCATCAACTTGCTATAAAAGCAGGTAGTAATTTTACCTGGTACTTCTTCTTAGTGCAAGTTTTGAAGAGTGCAGTTCGATTTTAACAGTTATTTTTCCAAAGTTATAATGGAAGGGACAAAGGAGCATAATCAGCATATTTTTCTGTAGGAGTTCAATGAAGGCCACAACGCAACAGAAAGTGCGAAGAATATGAATGCAGTATATGAGGATCGGGCAATAAGCAAAAGTCAGTGTCAACAGTGGTTCCAGAAATTCCAAGCTGGAAACTACAGCCTAGAAGATGAGCCTCATCCTGGATGATCTGCAGAACTCAATGAGGATGTCCTGCAAATCCTGGTGGAACAAAATCCCATCGTTACTATTGAGGAACTAGCAGAGAAGCTTGGATTTGGTCATTCAACCATTCATCGACAACTGCTTGCCATTAGAAAAGTCAGCAAATCGGGTCAATGGGTTCCTCACAGACTTTTCAAGTCTAAGCACGCACGGAGAATGAATGTGTACTCTTCTTTGCTCTCGAATGAACCTTTTGGGACCGAATAATGACTGGTGATGAGAAATGGGTTCTCTATAAAAATGTCAGGCGCCAAAGACAGTGGGTAAGGAAAGGAGAAATGCCAGCGCCCCAGGCTAAAGAAGGTCTTCACCCATGCAAGGTGTTGTTATCTGTTTGGTGGGATATGAAAGGTTTAGTCCACTTTGAACTTTTAAACCCAAACCAAACGTTAACGAAGGAGATCTACTGCAAGGAGCTTAAACAGCTTAAGTCAGCGCTTGAAGGAAAACGACCAACTTTGGTTTCAAGAGAAAAGGTGTTCTTCAATCAAGATAACCATACTTTGATGACTGGCACCTGTGCCAGGGGAGCACTAACAGCACTGACGAGCGTGTTCATTGCCAGAGCAGCTGTCTGGCTTCCATGCTAGTGGTCTGTAAATGGTACCATTTGAGCGGAATCGGTACCAGCGTTGCCTCTAACACTTGTGCTGGTGGCATGTTAGAAAATCATTTGAGTGAGGTCGTTGCCAGGGCCGCTGGACTGGCTCCCATGCAGGTGGCACGTAAAAAACACCTTTTTGAGCGTGGCCATTGCCAGTGCCGTTACTGGCCCTCATGCTGGTGGCACGTAAAAGCACCCACTACACTCTCAGAGTGGTTGGCGTTAGGAAGGGCATCCAGCTGTAGAAACTCTGCCAGATCAGATTGGAGCCTGGTGCAGCCTTCTGGCTTGCCAGTCCTCAGTCAAATCGTCCAACCCATGCTAGCATGGAAAGCAGACGTTAAACGATGATGATGATGACATACAGTAAGGATGACATTCCAAAGACTGGAGCAGTCTGAATGGGAAACGATGCCCCATCACCATATTCGCCAGACATTGCCCCATCTGATTATTATTTATTCCGCAGTCTTCAAAATCAATTAGACCAAAAAGATATGGATTCTGTAGACGAGGTCAAAACCGTACTGGAGGAGTATTTTTCATTACAGACAAGTGAATTTTGGAAGTCTACCAGATAGATGGAAGAGCATTGTAGAAAATGAAGGAGAGTATATTTTAGATTAGAAAAAGAACTTTGTTTACCTTAATTTTGAAAAATAAACGAAGTATAAAAAACCCGCATTATTTATGGGATGACCCAATATATATACACACACATACACATATATGACTGGCTTCTTTTAGTTTCATCTACTAAATTCATTCATAAGGAATCGTTGGTCTGTCTGAGGCTATAGAAGAAGGCACTGCTTTATCACATTCCTCATTGATGTGTAACTCTTCCGACAATATTTGGTGAAAGCTACAATACACACACACACATTGAGCTTTCGTACAATTTCTTTTATCTTTTGTTTCAATCATTAGACTGCAGCCATGCTGGAGCACTGCCTTGAATTGTAGTTGAATGAATCAATCCCAATACTGACTTTCTTTTTAAGCCTGGTACTTATTTTATCAGTCTCTTTTGCCAAATCACTAAGTTATAAGGATGTGAATACATCAACACCAGTAGTTGTTAAGCAGTGGTAGAGGACAAAGACAGACACACATGTAAATATATATATATATATATTGTCAGCTCATTAGCTGGTGTAAGAAAAGAGGATTAGGGTCTGAAGAAACACTGTAAAGCTAAGTTGCTTTAGGGACATGAAACCCAGAATAACCTGGTAGACTGGCCATAGCTATCGATAATACACCTCCACGACTCCCTTTCAGCTGATGCCAAGGACGTATTTTCCAATGGCTACTGTGAATCCTTATCACTATTCAACGAGGCCAAAGGCATAATCATTGTTGGTCTTTACAGGCCTCCCCAAGCATCTCTAAAGTGCTTTGAAGAGTGCCTCAACAAAATCAAGTCCTTCCTTCCAAAATACAACTCCGGAAATATACTAGTGATGGGTGATTTTAACTTCCCTCATATAAACTGGCCCACAAATACTCTGAAGTTTGGCAGATGCTCTACATCAGACAAAACAGCAGCAGAATTCCTCTTTAATCTAATGGATGAACTTTTCCTGATACAACTAGCGCTCGAACCAACAAGACAGAATAAAACGATCTTGGATCTAATATTAACCAACCACTCTAGCTCCGTTCACAGTATTTCAGTTGAAAAAACTCTGCTCTTTCACCACGACATGTTGTTCTGCAACTTTAATTTCCGGCATATCAAAACCAAAACAAGCAAATCCCACTCCATTGCACTTATTTGACAACATAAACGTCCACAAAGCCGACTGGGGAGCAATCAGAAAGGATCTGTCCTTTATCAACTGGTCTTTCAATCTCAGTTCCACTCACATTGAGACCGCATGGCAGGGCTTTGAAGACATTGTCACCTATACATGCTCAAAACACGCTCCTACGAAATCCGCAAACGCAAACAGAAACAGGCTCCCTAGAGAGAGAGAAAAAAAAACACTTATTAGGCGCATCAAAAGACTCAATAAAAAAATCAACCAATTGAAATACTCCCACATACAACATCCACATTCAACAATAATGAAACGGCTGGAGTTGGAAAAACTTCATCTGTAGACCGACATGAAAACTTCCATTGAAAATCAAAGAGCTGCGGAGGAACAGTGGGTAATCAAAAACATCAAACAGAACCCAAAAGTGTTCTAGTCTTATGCAAATAAGAACAGAACCGCTGTCTCACCCATTGGGCCATTGATCGATGATAACAACATTCCCCGACACAATGCTAAAGAAATGGCAGAAATACTGCAGAAACAATACTGCTCTGTCTTTAGTGACCCCACTGATATTGACGTAAGAGAAGCGAACGAAGTCGATTCCCAACATAAAATCTTGGACATAACCTTCACTGCTTCAGACATCATAGCAGCAATAAATGAAATCAAATACTATTCTGCTGTAGGCCCTGATAGATTCCCTGCTAATCTCCCAAAAGAATGTAGACACCAACCTCTGGAGAAATTCTTTAGACTCAGGTTATATACCGAAACAGCTCCTATCCCAGTCTGTCATCTCAGTTTTCAAACAGGGAAACAGATCCCTTGCAGTCAACTATCGCCCAATCTCACTCACCTCCTACATCATAGATGTAGATCAAGGATAGCTGACTTCCGGGAGACCCACAAACTCCTAAATGCAAACCAGCATGGCTTTCGCTGTGGCAGGGACTGTCTAAAACAGCTCTTACACCACATCGATCATATCCTTAAAGCATTGGGAACAGGTTTGAACTCTGATATCATATATCTTGACTTCAGTAAAGCGTTCGATAGGGTTGACCATAATATCTTACTCTCAAAATTGGCAAATGTTGGAATCCGTGGAAAACTACTACACTGGACTGAGTATTTCCTGGAGAACAGAACACAAGAAGTTGTGGTCGATGGAGTCCACTCAAGCCCAGCAAAAGTCACCAGTGATGTTCCTCAGGAGACTGTCTTGGGCTCCGCGTCTGTTTATAGTCTATATAAACAAGCTTTCCAGCATCATAAAACACAACAAAGTGAAAATATTCGCTGATGACTCTAAGCTCCAGAAAATTATCAATGAAGAAAATCGAACACAACTCCAGTCTGATCTACATGCTGTGAGTCAATGGGCAGACAAAAACAAAATGAAACTGAACGAGGGAAAATTTGAGCTGATGCATTTTGGAAGAAAGTCTATACTAAAACAGCCATACACTCTTCCTTCACGGGAACCGCTCACGGCATCTAATAATATCAGAGACCTGGGTGTAATTGTTGATAACAATCTCAGTTGGAGTGCCCACATCAACAATAAGGTCAATATAGCTCGTAGGATGAGCTCCTGGATCTTACGAACCTTCCAGTCCAGAGAACAAGGTGTCATCATTCCTCTTTCCTCCTCATTTGTATGGCCACACCTTGAATACCACTGTCCTTTGTGGTCTCCCCATACAAAACAAAAACATTTCGAGGATTGAATAACCCCAGAGGGCACTCACCAGACGAATTGAAGGCATGGCTGATCTTGATTACTGGGACCGCCTTAAAGCCTTGAAGCTCTACTCTCTCCAGCGCCGCCGCGAGTGGTACATCATCTGTACGATATGGAGAATATACCGCCAGCATTGCCCAAATGACCTGAACATTAGCTTCAAGGTTCATCCAAGGCTGGGACCACGGGCCATGCGTCCCCTGCCCAATTCAAAATCACAACATATAGGTACACTGCGACACAATTTCTTTTCCTCGACCGGCCCTGCCCTGTTTAACATTGTCCCAAAACTGATCAAAGAGGATTTGGATCCCATCACCTTTAAACGAAGTCTGGACAGATTTCTTCAAGGAATACCAGACAAGCCACCCATACCTGGATACAACTCACTACTTGAATGGACCATAATACCACAAAACTTGACTTAAAAAGGATTTAGATAATCCTATCAGGTGGTGCTATTAAGTTAGACATGTTCTGGACCAATCTTTGGTCGAAACATATCTGAGTTTTATATATATATAAAATGAGCTTCTTTCAGTTCCTGTCTGCCAAATCCACTCACTGGGCTTTGGTCACTCCAAGGCTATAGTAGAAGACGCTTGACCCAGGTGCCACACTGTAGGACTGGACCTGAAACCATGTGGTTGGGAAGCAAGTTTCTTACAACAAAGTCTGTGCATGTATATTAAATTTTACTCACCAAACATTGCTCAAGCAGAGACCATGGAAGAAGACATTTGACCAAGTGTACAGTAGTGTTGAACCCAGAAATTATTATAACACCTTCTTACAAAGGCTAAATAAATTATAGAGAATTACTACAAACAAGTTCCAAGCACTTGTGTAACTGAAATGTGCTCAACATTTTATTAAGTGGCTGGTTGTCCACTACTACTTCATGTTGTCAGTGAGTCCCCACAACCACCACCCAATGAAAGGGGTCAATTTCTTCAGCACCAATCCAGTCTGCCTTAGTTCACACCAACACCATAGAAGCTTTAACAATAGGCTTGATTTCAATGTCTTAAACAATACAGTAGGGTGGAGGTGGTGATGATGGGTGTTAGGCAGGTGAAGTATGAATTTAGGGGTGTATTGGGAACATAAGAGAGAAGGCTGTAGTGATTTATCACATTTTGTTTATATGAGAACAAGGAGGGAGTGTGAAAGTGTTCATTAAAAGAGGGAAAAGAAAGTTGGCAGGTAGAGGAGTAATAGTGAGAGAGAAGCAGGAGACAGGTGGAGATAGGGAAACAGAAAAATACTCAGCTTCCAGAGAAATACCACAAATTCCTCCTGCTCCTACCACTGTCAGCAAATCCAGGAAGCTTGAGACCAAGCTCCTGGCCTACTTTTGTTTTGTTTTCTACTACCACCACCACCACCAACAACAACAACAACAACACAGCATAAATTATCTTGTAGCACTTAGAGAAGACCAACTAGCATTCTTTTGAAACTAGCAAAAATTAAGTTAGCATTGCTAGATGTGTGTGAGTGTATATCTACTACAGACACATCAGTTCATCATTGTTGAATAAACAGCTTTTATTCAATTTACAAAGCTTGCTCACACTGCTACAACCACCACCACCACTACCACCATCGCTCTATCATGACAATACACACACACACACAAACAGCATTTAATGCCTTGTGGCAAGACAAATCCTCCCAATCTATATTCTTACCCACTTTTTCAAGAGCATCTCACCCAATTTTACTGCCTCCTCCTCCTCCTATTCCTCTCAGTTTAGCTTTCATACACCCCTAACTCCTGTCTCTGCTGGACTTTATCCTCCTACCACCGTTACACACACACACACACACTCTCATTCTTTCTCTCTACCTCTCTCTCTCACTCTTTCTCTTTACCTCTCCTGCCTTATTTTTCTTTGTATATAACTTTATACTCAACAAAGACCATGTCCCCAGTTCAGTATATCTACTACTACTACTACTGCTGCTGCCACCAACATCCAAACAGTCTCTATTCATGTGTGACCTGTCATCAACTAAAACAGGAGCCAAAAACACTTAACAGCTCCCACATACTAAACAAATAACTTGGTAGCCTGAAATGCTAAGCCCAATATATTTCTCTCTTAATAATAATAATAAACCAAAGCGATGGTTATTATTCCTATCAAATCAGCCTCTCTTTTCAAGGAACACCTAAAAAAATTATATAAACTGTCACGATGATTATTTTTATCATATTCAATATTTATTTTTATATTGGTTTTAAATTTTGGCACAAAGTCCAGCAATTTTAGATGGGGTAAGTTGATTCTATTGGTCCCAGAACTCAACTGGTATTTATTTTACTGACCCTGAAAGGATGGAAGGCAAAGTCAACCTTGATGAGATTCGAACTGAGAATGTGAAGACAGATGAGCCGCCAGGAAGCATTCTGTCCAGTGTGCCAACCATTCTGCCCGCTCACTGCCTTCTTTGATATCTGTTTTTAGATTAAGAGTTATCTTCGGCCTTACAAAACTATTCTAACAAAATAAACTGTTTTGAATGCTGCCAATAACATTACTATTTCTAAGGAAATGAGACAGAAAGAGAAGGCTACCATCAGATGGAAGGTTTCAAAGTATTTAGTCTTGTCTTTTACTATCTTTACATTGGGTGACAATAACAAAACTTCACAAGTAATGCTTCTCTCTTTCAAGATTCAAAGTTATTCAGGACAGGAGTCATAGACATTATTAAAATAACTATCAGTCCCAGTGGTTGACTACTTCTCTCTAGGAAAGTGTTGCCTGAGTACCAGTCATATATTGTGGTCAAGTGACTCTACTCTCCAGAATTGTGTTCTCTTAGTACCAGTCATATGTAACTAGAATTGAAAAATGCGCACACTCAAAAGGGTTACAGAATGTCATAATAAACCTTAAAAAGTATGGAACCAGCATTGTTGCTTAAAAATATTGGAATCACCGTTTGTTGTACATTCATGTGTGCTCTGTTATGACATTCTGTAACCCTTATGAGCATGCACATTTTTGCAATTCTAGTTTCGTACTTTTTAAGGCAACACTTGTAATATTTTATATATGTACCATATTTCTCATAATGGTGTAGCAGCCTCTAATAAACTGACACTCAAACACTGACCAATTGAAATGTCTGACTGTCACAATATTAAAAAATGTTAGATAAAATCAATAATGATTGTCTTATTTGTTTATTATCATTCAGAGAGATACTGAACAGCAGCTAGTATTATTATAAGCTGTACTATAAAGAAATGTATTTAAATAAAAATATTAATTTTTAGAAAATCATTAGCAAACTCTAAAATGACATACCATGCAACAAAGAGAAAATGAGTAAGACAAAATTCTTGAAGACAGCTGCATGCCAAACTATCACTAATTGGTTGACGATGATTGGAAATCAACCAATAAAATGCAATCCCCACACAAACGGCCACAGCCACCTTACACTTTCATTCACAACATCATCATCATCATCATTTAACGTCCATTTTCCATGCTGGCATGGGTTTGACTGAGGCCTGGAGAGCCAGTGATTGCACCAGGCTCCAATCTGATATGGCAGTGTTTCTACAGCTGGATGCCCTTCCTAACACCAACCACTCCGAGAGTGTAGTGGGTGCTTTTTTATGTGCCACCGGCACAAGGGGCCAGGTAAGCTAGCATCGACCACAATCGGATGGTGCTTTTTACGTGCCACCGGCACAGAAGCCAGTCATGGCAGCACTGGCATCAGCCACTTCGGATGGTGCTTTTTCACATGCTACCAGCATGGGGCTCACAACTACAATTTCCATTTGATTTGATTTTGATATTGCTGAAAAAGAGGAGGGGGGTTTCCATGCAGGAAAAAATATAGGTAAATTTGTTGTTGAAAATTGGAAATGAAAAAGGAAAATTAATCATTTGTCAACTCCAGATGAAAAATAAAAAAAGCATGAGAAAGACATGTCACGAAAAGAAATGTTTTCTGCCCAAAGAATTAACTCAACAAAAAGTGAAAACGGAAGTGAATGTCATGTTTATTTACATTGTTTTGAATTAATCATGCATTATCTCAAAGCTTTCAGATATTGATGATGTGGTTGTTTATTTTCAGAATGAGATTGTAGGGTAGGTGTGAGAGGCTGGATCTGACCAGTTTGAACAGAAACCTAGTAGAATATTTGGGCCGAATTTGGCTAGTTTGAATGCTAAAAGGTAAAGCTATTTCAAGAGGAGGAGATAGAGGGAGCTCTGGATGATATGAGCTCCCTCAAGTGAAGTAAGAAGACTTAAGGAAACATAAATGTCTAGTCTTTAAAACCAAGACAGAACAATATGTGACACACTTGCCCATCATGATAAATTGGGGAAAAGGAATTTATCACAACCAGAGATATCAGTAGGAATTTTGTCCCTTGTATTGTTATTATCATTGCAGCAATGTTTGAGCAGATGAGTTGACCCATAACAGCAGTTTCAAGAGTCAAACAAAGCCAACTGAATCCTGATGACATTTTAAAGACCACAAGGACATTATGGAGTTTTATGGCGTTATAGCAGCAGAAACAAAGTCAATCAAGGTGGCAGCGTATGACAGAAGACCAAGTTGCTACATGTGGAAATGCAAGAACTACACGAGAGATTTTGCCTGGCTATAGCATGGCAACAGAAGCACATTGCTAAGATAAAGAACATGGTTGCTGCTGCCCCTATTTCCATAGCACCATCGTTCACAGTTCAAAGAATGAAAGGCCAGAAGAGAGAAAAGAGAAATTTCTTCATTCTCAATGCCACCAGCCCAGCACAAGACCAGACAGAAACTATGAACAGAAATTCCAGTCCACCATCTTGAAAGAAATGGAAACCAGAAAAAGGTGAAGGACAATAAAAGATAGAGATCAAAACCTTATCGTCAACAAGAGAATGGAAGTGATGCTGAGTTGACACTGATTGTAGGATATTTCACAATTATCCAAAACAAAAAAAAACAAGAACCTCTTGATATCACTGATTTTTATTGACCCTTGAAATTGGGAATGAAAGGTTCAGTTGACTGGAATATGGTTTCAGGATGGTGCTGGATGCTTATGGATTTCGAGTTAGTGTTAGCATACGTGGTCTGATCAATAAGTATCCGGATTGTTGCCATAGTAACAGAGGTAAAATATGCAGAGTGAAGCTGCTTGGCACAGATTGACCTTGAACTCTGCTATGCATATGTACACTAAGTTTTAATGTTCTAACTCACTTCCACTGTTTACAGCAGTGCTTGGAAGGAACCTGTGTAGCATGTGACTGTTACATTGACCATAATGGAGAAAGTTGACCAGAGAATCTGCATCAAATTTTGCCAAAAGCTTGGTGATACCTGCTCAGAGGCCTATGCAAAGTTTTCAAAAAGTTTTTATTGATTTCAATACAATCAAGGAGATTTTGTGCAACTGAAACCTGAGTGTCTTTTTGTTCAGCTGAAAGCAGTTTTGGTACAAACTTAACAGACCCATGTCTCATACCCAAATCTTCAATGATAATGGACTGAACTGTAACTAATCTGCACATCCACTGATCACTCACGGATGGTGATTCAACAATTTCCCCTCACAGCTGCATGCACATCTGTGATGTTTTTATCAGTTCAGCTGGTTATGGGTTTCCCAGAACATTCATCACTATTAACATCTTTTGGCCATCTTAGTAACGTCTAAACTGCTCGTACACTTGTGTGAAACTCTTACATAGGCCTCTGGGCAGGATCCACCATAATTACATTTTCTGTCATGATCAATGCAACGATCACACCTTCCTTCCAAGCACTGCTGTAAACAGGGGAAGTGAGTTAGAATGTTAAAACTTAGTGTGCATGCACAGTAGAGGTCAAGGTCAATCTATGCAAAGCAGCTTCACTCTGTAGCTACGTTACTATGGCAACAGTCCGGATACTTATTGATCAGACCTCGTATTTAATGCCAGTGGAGGCTTTAAAGAGTTAATTAGAAATCATTATGAAGTAAGCTAAAGACCATTGTCACACAATGACTAATGTTATTTAAATTATTTTCCAAAGATGTTTGCTTGAACCTCTGGATGTCCAAATTTACAAAAACCATCTCAAATGCTATTTGGATGGGAAATATTCATATAAGCCATCATTGCAGAACCTGACACCAACAGAATAATTCTGTTGTTAAAATGTGTCAAGATGAAGACCAAAAAAAATTATGTGCTCTGTATCTGTTCAACCCCATGTCAGAATGAAAAAGCAGTTGATATGACATGAAAGCTACTGTCAAAAATGCAAGAGTGACGAATTAAATTTCAATTTAAATCTCCCCCCACCAGAAATTTTAAATTAATGTTTACAAATGGAGATATTTTCAGAAACCAAAATCAGGGAGTGAGCATGGTATGAAATTATAATTCAAACACAAATAAAATTCAAATAAAACAACAGATTTAAATTCTATTATCAATTTTTTTTTTTTTTTATAATTCAATATATTTCTCCTAACAATATTAATCTATGAAGATATCAAAATTTTATTCATTTTAAATTTCAAACTTGACAAAATAATTTTTTTATAAAAAAATGCTGTTAATAAAAAATCTGATTTTTTTTTTTCTTTTTTTACAGTATAATTCAATAGATTAAAAATTATAAATTTTTAGCTGAGCACAATCAAGTGACTAGAATTACCAAGGAAATGTCATACAGTTCCTTGCTATTTTGCAGCACATAGAAGACTGTATGCATCTGGAATAGAAACCAAATCCTTCCTAAATCCAACAAAAGGAAGAACACATCAAATAATGTGATCATACATTCACTTCTTGAAATAAAGACAGAATGGCGGTGGCAAGGCATGTTTGTTGATTTCAAATTAGAACAACTGTTACAATTCCATTACAAGCTGGAACAGTGTTTCCAACCCCAAAATAAGTGGCTGTTTAATTTAGGGGTTTGATCCATGTGAAACACTACACTGCTGCATCCCTTCAACAACAGAGACAAGTCAACTAATAGATTGGAAGTGAAATTTCCATCCACCTGTGCCCACTGGGTCATGGCATCATCTCCATAGGGTCCTATTAGAAGTAACTGTCATTAGATCTTCCAGTTAGATTCCCAAGTACAACCGAGACTATGGAAATTATTTAGCCATCTCGTTCTAGGTTTCATGCTGGTTGGCACTTAAAGAATCCACCTTGTGATTGATTCTTATGACATTCTAATCACATGTCCAAAGTACCATAGCTGTGACATCTCAATGCTGAGAGGTAGAACCTCAGCCTCTCAAGATTCCTTGATCTCTGCCTGACATATCCTTTGGCACACTGAGGTGCAAAAAGTTGCCGCAGAGAGAGTAAAAGTATCCAAGACTAAGCCATGGGAGGGTTTTGGGGGTCAAATGGGGCTCTGGCTTCAGATCAGCCAATAACAGATTCTGGCTGCCCGTCTACTGTAACAAGAAGCCCTCTTCCACACATAGTGTCTGGAGTTCTTCTCCCTACAGAGAAGAGAATCATCGAGAGGATCTAAACCCTGTTACAATTAAGTCTTCTGGTAGACACAAGGTACACCTAAGAGTGAAGACTTCCTTCAAAGAGGCTGAAGTCATAAATGGAATTGAAGTGCTTAAACATAGCAAGGCTGCTGGAGAGGATGAAATGCAACCCTAAACATTAAAAGTCTTGAAAAGAAAAGCTATTTGATGGCTGACAAGTATGTGCCCAGTGGCTAAGATCTCTGGAGAGACACCATAACAATGGCAATCTCAGGTGATAAGACCAATTTTTAAAAAAAGGGAGACAAGAGAAAGAGAGAATGCTCTAATTATGCAGGAATCTCCTTGTTGAGCCTTCCCAGTGAAGTCTAAGCTAGGTGTCTGGAAAAGAGACGAAGGTTGTCTAGCCTGAACTCACTGAAGAAATATGTGGCTTCTTTCCTGGATGCAGCACAACTGGCCAGATCGTCACATTATGGCAGATCTTTGAGAAATCATGGGAATTTTGCCAAGATGTATTTGCTTTGCTTGTAGACCTCAGAAAAGTGTATGGGGATTATTGTGCATCTTCTGGTTGCCATGAAGCTCCTATATAAATGCCTTGATATTTGTGTATGGTAAATGGTGCTAAGTTGTAGCCTTTTAACATAGGTAGGGGTGTGTATGTTATTTGTCCTTTTAACAATTTTTGTAAATGAGATCAACATGCTCAGCCACTGCAATAGTGGTATCACAATCAGTGGGTTAAGGCTCTGTCGGCTGATATTTAAAGACATGGTGTTACTTGGCTCATCAGAATGTGACCTTCAACATGCACTGAATGGGTTCGCTGCTGAGTACTTCAAGGTAGGGATGAGAATTAGCACTGTGAAGACCGTGACACTGGTCCTCTGGAGAAAGTCTTCTCAGTGTATTCTGCATGTTAGTGGAGCATCACCAACACAAGAGAAGTTCAAGTATCTTGTGGCCATATTTACAAGCAAGAGGCTGAATTGCAGGTACTGGCACAGTAATGCACCAGTTCCAACATTCGATCATCAGAAGAGAAGGGCTTAGGGAAACAAACCAAATTTACTATCTTCACTTCAGTTTGGCTTTTTTGCCTCTCCTCAACTATGGTCATGAATGTTGAGTAATGATTGAAAGTGTATGATCAACGAATACAAGCAACTGAAATGGTGTTCCTTGAGTAATATTATTTAACAGGGAAGCAAAATAAAAAAAAAAACAACTATGTGGAAGCTTGTAGCATTTGTTTTTATATGTAATTAAGTATGTAACTTTTATGTTAATAACAGGTCGGACACCAGTTGTTTTATGTTGGTTTTGGGTTATCACAACAGGTCGTTGAAGTGTGAGATATACTATATCTTTATTTTCAATGTTTACATTCGTAAGTTATAACAAATATTATTGTTTATTTAATTGAAAGCTATAATGATAATCTCGTTACTTATAACTTAATTATAAGTATTTATCACTAAACATAACTCTTAGTTTAGGCTGCGTAAAAGTTATGATGTATCATACCAAGATGCTGAACGTACATTCATTACGTGCATGTATGTTGAAGATTTAGATTATATTTTTTTGACCGTTACACATAAAAAAAATAGTTTCATTAATATACAGAAATAAATTCAACAAGTTAAAAGAAACGAGAAGTAAAAGGAATTAAGTTTCTACATTAATTTATTATATACATATTTTTTACATTTATAGAAATTTAGAAACAAGTCATTTCGTCGTAGAGAATTTACGACTTAAATTTATTATTAACTAGTTTCTCATTCTAACTAATAAGGTTTCACGACAATTCAATATTGTCGGATTTGAGTATTGAACATGGCATATATATTAGCCTATACTCAAAAGGGTGAGTGTCGTGGACTTTAGTGGCAACCAACGAACACTGGGGATTTTGCCGAAAATCAGGGTTTTTATAACTACTCATACACGAATCATAGAACCGTAACCCCGTGAAAGATTTCTTCAACGAAGTTCATAATTCGTATATGGGCAGTAATTCTTAACCAAAGAGAAATCAATAATTTCTCATGTTCGGGCAAACGAACTTACGTTCTCTCTCCGCTTCTTGTGAGTTTGCTACATAACTTTTATCAATTAATATTAATGAAGGATATAAACATCTGCAAGGAAAACAAAAAGAAGTGCTTTAAAAATAATGAAGTTATTTGCACCTTTTATCAATTTCATTATCACAAATCTGGTGAATTAGGGGATTGGGTCTACTGACAACCTGTAACCAACAACAGGCTATTCTTCACTCATTATGGCATAAAATAAGTTTCTGATGACCCAACTTAGCAGCTAAATTGTTGTTCCTAATTGGAACCACTTCAATCTGTACACATTAACATTCATGTCACATCCCCAGATATTGTATCCTTTATGTCAAGAGGGAAAATCATTGTAATAGATAGAGCACAAGAAGGCTCTGTCCTCTCTTACATTGTCTTCTAGGCCATAACAGAAATATTTAAAACCAGCTGCTCCTGAGAACTATTGTACAATGATGATCTCACCCCCACAGTGGAATCTGTTGTAAAATTAGAAAAGAAATTCCAGGAGTGGAAGCAAAACCTGGAACTGAAGGGGCTTAAAGTTAACTTAACAAAGACCAAAGTTCTAGTGAGCAGGAAAACAGACAAGATGCTAATTCCTTCAGGTAAATAACCCTGCTTGATAGGTAGGAAAGGTGTAAGCAAGAATTCCGTACAGTATACCCAATGAAAGCTAGGGACACACAAGAGGTGCAGTGGAATCACAGAAAGGTTAACAAGAAAAATAGTGTTTGTATGTGGAAGATATGCAAGAGTAATGAACATTGAGAACACATGGGAAATAGAGTTTCTCAAATGCTGAGGATATTCCTTAAATGTAGTAGATAGTTTCTGTTACCTAGATGGCTTAATTAGCTGTGGAAGAAGATGTTTGGATAGTGTAGTTGCTAGAAGGAGAAAGTTCAGAGAGCTATTACTTCTGTTGGTAAAAAAAAGGCCTTTCTTGCCCATGGTAATGAAATGTGCCCTGAATGCAGTGGACAAATACTAGAGAGAAATGAACATCAGTGTGCATGTACAACAAAGTGCAAAAGTGCCAAGAGAAGAATTGGGTATAAGAGGAATCAGATGTATGCAGTATGCAAGAGAAAAGACTGTGTTGGTTTGATCATGTGATGCATATGGATAAGAACAGCAGCTTAAAGAAGTACCAGTTGCTTAACAGTGGATGAAACTTGCAAAAGAGGGGGAGCCAGGAAGACAGGATGAAGTGGTGAAGGTTGATCCCAAGATGCTGAGCATTACAGAGGAGATGACAAAAGATTGAGATGATTGGTGATTTGCTGTCCTTGAGAAGATCTTTCCAACACGGCCACCTCTCCATACTTGTATTTCCCATCAACTTTTAAGCAAGTAATAAGACTCATATAAGCTAATGCACAAGAATTCATCAACTAGTCTAAAGATCCTCAACATGAAATTAAAATAACCAAATGTGAGGTACCAGCTTTTACAACATATATATATTTCATTTTTGTATTTGATTTGCAAGATTCATGTGAATTCGTGTGTTAAAGCATATTTCATTGTATCTGGAGAGAGTCATTCTCTTTTAGTGCCTTATTATTTAACACACTCACCAGTTCAATCTCCACTCATTTACTTCTTTTTTTTTTTCTAAAATTTTTGTTGCATTTTGTAACTTTTATTGAAAAAGTTACAAGACACAACGAAAATTTTAGAAAAAATAAGTAAGTAAATGGGTGGAAATCAAACAGGTGAGTGTGTTAAATAATAAGGCACTAAAAGAGAATGACTCTCCATATACAATAATATATATATATATATATATATATATATATATATATATATATCATCATCATCATACACACACACACACACCCTTATGTACCCCTACATTTCCCTCCAGAAAATAGACCCCATCAAATGTTAGAAGGGACACAAGTGAGAAGTAGTAGGTAGCTTCCATTATCTAGGTGACCAATTCACCAGTGGAGATGACTGCTCTGAGGACATAGCTGATAGAATAAGAAAAGGCTGAGCAAAGTTTAGAGAGCTGCTACCTTTGTTGGTAACAAAGGGCCTCTTCCTCGGAGTGAAAGGCAAATTGTATGATGCTTTTCATTCTGATTGTAGATGCCTATCTTGTTTGCATACCATCATCATCATCATCGTTTAACGTCCGCTTTCCATGCTAGCATGGGTTGGACGATTTGACTGAGGACTGGTGAAACCGGATGGCAACACCAAGCTCCAATCTAAATTTGGCAGAGTTTCTACAGCTGGATGCCCTTCCTAATGCCAACCAATCAGAGAGTGTAGTAGGTGCTTTTACGTGTCACCTGCACGAAGGCCAGTCAGGCGATACTGGCAACGGCCACGCTCGAAATGGTGTCTTTTATGTGCCACCCGCACAAGCCAGTCCAGGGGCACTGGCAACGATCTTACTTGGCTTGCCGGGTCTTCTCACGCACAGCACATTTCCAAAGGTCTCGGTCAGTAGTCATCGCCTCGGTGAGGCCCAATGTACGAAGGTCTTGCCTCACCACCTCAGCCCAGGTCTTCCTGGGCCTACCTCTTCCACGGGTTCCCTCAACTGTTAGGGTGTGGCACTTTTTCACGCAGCTATCCTCATCCATTCTCACCACATGTCCATACCAGCGCAATCGTCTCTCTTGCACACCACAAATGATGCTTCTAATGTTCAGCTTTTCTCTCAAGATACTTACACTCTGATGGGTATTCACATTGACATTACACATCCAATGGAGCATACTGGCTTCATTCCTTGCGAGCTTACGCATGTCCTCAGCAGTTACAGCCCATGTTTCACTGCCATGTAGCATGGCTGTTCGTACACATGCGTCATACAGTCTGCCTTTTACTCTGAGTGAGAGTCCCTTTGTCGCCAGCAGAGGTTAGAGCTCTCTAAACTTTGCCCAGGCTATTCTTATTCTAGCAGCTACACTTTCAGCGCACCCACCCCCACTACTAACTTGGTCGCCCAGATAGCGGAAGCTATCGACTACCTCTAGTTTTTCACCCTGGAATGAGATAGAAGTTGTTTCCTGTTTGTTTACAGTGTTTATTGCACCTGAACATTTGCCACATACAAAAACTAACTTCCTAGTTAACCTGCCTTTGATGTTGCTGCACCTCTTATGTGTTCATAGCTTGCACCGGGTACATCTTATAGAGTTACTACCTACTCTTTTTCTACATACTGAACAGGGCCATCTACCTGAAGGGGTTTGTGTTTTATCTACCTTCCTACTTATTAGGATTTTGGTTTTAGCTAGGTTGACTCTAAGGCCCTTCAATTCTAGACCTTGCTTCCACACCTGAGACTTCTCCTCTAGTTCTGATAGTGACTCCGCAATTAGGGCAAGGTCATCAGCATAGAGGAGCTCCCAGGGGCAACCTGTCTTGAACTCCTCTGTGATTGCCTGGAGGACTATGATAAATAGGAGGGGGCTGAGGACGGAACCTTGGTGGACCCCTACCTCTACCCGGAATTCATTGCTGTACTCATTTCCAGCCCTCACCTTACTGGCAGCATGTCTGTACATGGCTCGCACAGTTCTCACTAACCATTCTTCTATCCCAAGTTTCCTCATTGACCACCAGATAAGGGATCAGGGGACCCTGTCAAAGGCTTTCTCCATGTCAACGAAAGCCAGGTACAGAGGTTTATCCTTGGTTAGGTATTTCTCCTGCAGCTGTCTCACTAGAAATATGGCATCAGTGGTGCTTTTACCTGGCACGAACCCAAACTGCATCTCATCTAAATTGATTCGCTCCCTAATTAGTTGGGCTATGACCCTCTCTGTAACTTTCATAACCTGATCTAACAGCTTGATGCCTCTGTAATTATTTGTATATATTCCAAATATTTTCCTGGTGATAAAAGATAAAAAGTTGTAAATCTAAATTTAGAGGTCAAACATGGAGAAATTTTTAAAAATCAAGGAAAACTCATCATAGCTACCATTTATGTTAGAATAAACCCCCCCACCCCCCATCTCCAATATTATAAAAAAAAGAAAAGCAGCAAAGCTAGCAGAATGGTTAGTACACCGGACAAAATGCTGTTAAGTGTTTTGACCATCTTTACATTGTGAGTTTAAATTCTGCCACAGTTAACTTTGCCTTTCATCCTTTTGGGGGTCAATAAAATAAGTACCAGTTGAATACTGGGGTTGAGGTAATTGACCTGGACCCGTCCTTGAAATTGCTAATCTTGTGCTAAAGTTTGAAACCAAATATTATAAAGGATAGAGAGGTAGGTGCTGTTAGATGATTAGGAAAAGGCTATCACAACTCATTTTCTTTATTCCTTAAAAAGGAAATTCTAGTAAATAGAGTATTGTGAGTGAAACTAAGAAATAATTTCGTTTCTCTGTAAGTATGGAGGAAGATGAGAATTATGTTTAGCAGATTCTTGGATGATGCTTTGACTGCTGTAATAATTCATTACTGTGGACAATGTAGCTCATCAAAATATTGATTGAAATTAAAACATTACGGTGAGGTCAATGTTGAATTAGTGAGCACACTTAGGTAGAGTACCCATATTGAGTTTTGTGGTCATTTCACTAGTTTTACAATGATCATTCATTGTAAAAACCGACATCTACATACAAACAGATATGATGGATGGGATTGGTTCAGTCTGACATATAAAATCAATATAACTAAAATGTCAGCATAGATAGTAAATGTAAAACAATGATGTTGATGATGATACAAACCTACATTTGTAGCTGGAAGAGAAAATTGACTTAAACACAGAGAAAAGTAAACAAAGTAGAATTTGGATTTCAATAAATAAAGAATTTCAGCTTTTTATTGAATTTTGAACCCCAACACCCCCCCCCCCCTTTGTTTGAGTGTACGAAACATTTCGAATTGAGAAATTTAATATTAAAAAATTATAAATGATTGGTAATTCCTACATAATAAAAATATTATTTGAAAATAAAATTTGATCAGAAAATAGAATTGAAAAAATTTAATTCCTAAATGAAATAATTGCATTTAACAAATAATTATTAAGACAAAACTAAATCTTATAAAGTCCAACACTCATCATCGTCATATAACATGCTGGCATCGGTTATTCTTAATAATTTTTAGAGGTGGGAATAAGCCTGAGATATTACATGGGGCTTATTTTACCAGTTCTCAAAAATATACATGACAAAACTGAATCAGAGATAAAGAGAGAGAGAGAGAGTAAAAGATACTTCAGTGGTAGAGCCAGCCATGGCCTTTGCTTCACTGATAAAAAGCAGTCTCAGGTAATGACCAACGGCAAGTTGAAACTAAAAAATGCTTTATTTCTTTAAAACCTTATTAATTAGTAATTATTAATTGCTAGCAAGGACACAGGATCTCATTTTGCAACCATAACATACTAACAAGTATGTTAAAGGTTCGTAACTGTGTTAGCAGTGCAATGTTCTCATTTCTAAGTTTATCACTACAGATTTTCAATAGAATTCAGAGCCAGCCCTGAAAGTTACGTTTTTTATATGAATATGTTTACGTAAACAATGCGATTGAAGATAGAAAAAAATAGGGGATCTAG
Source organism: Octopus bimaculoides (assembly GCF_046866305.1). NCBI lineage: Eukaryota > Metazoa > Mollusca > Cephalopoda > Octopoda > Octopodidae > Octopus > Octopus bimaculoides. The sequence continues at coordinate 194,570,671 of NC_142929.1, read as the reverse complement.
TTGGTTTGGCTGCCAGCATTCCAAAATTTAAAGTTTATTGAAAATTTTTAAATTTGGCACATTAATATACTTTTCCAAGCTGAATTGCTGGAGGCATTTCACTTTATCCAGAAAAACGAAGCCTTTGAAAGTGCCATTACTCAGTGGTATGGTGGTCCCTGGGGAAGCTCAGGGTAGACAAATAGCTTATGGGAGTCATATAGGCAATGTACAAGAATGTTGTCAGTAAGGTGAGAGTCAGCAATGAGTACAGCATTGGTGAATTTAGATAGAAGTTGACAGAGTTTAACAGAGAAAGTAGTTTATGTGTGTGGCAGATGTACAAGAACAATAAACACTAAAAACGTACAGGAAGTAAATTTCCCCAAATACTAAGGGGGATCCTTAGAGGTAGTAGATCATTTCTGTTACTTAGGTAACCAAATTAGCAGTGGAGAGGGATGCTCTGAAAGCACAGTAATTAGAATAAGAAGAGGATGATAAAAGTTCAGAGAGCTATTACTTCTGTTGGTAACAAAGGGCCTTTCAGAGTGAAAGGCAGATTGTTTGTGCATGAACTGCTTAGCTACATGGTAGCGAAACATGCTCTATGAATGTGGAGAACATTTAGAGGTTACAAAGAAATGAAGTCAGCATGGTCCACTGGATGTGCAATGTTATTGTGCATGTACAACAATGTGTAAATGCGTTGAGAGAAAAATTGTACATAAGAGACATCAGATGTTGTATGCAAGAGAGAAGACTGTGCTGGTTTGATCAGGTGATGTGTAAGGATGAGGACAGCAGCATGAAGAAGTGTGGAAGAGGAAGACCCAAGAAGACTTGGGATGGTGTCACATAATAGGCACCCATGTGGTGCCACATAAAAGTGCCTAAGCAGTGCCATGTTAAAGCACCCAACACACTCTGTAAAATGGTTGGTGCTAGGAAGGGCATCCAATCATAGAAACCATGCCAAATCAAACTGGAGTCTGGTGCAGCTTCCCAGCTCAGATCAAACCATCCAACCCATGCCAACATGGACAACGGACATTAATGGATGATGATGATGACCTCTGGATGTTGAAACTCAAGGTAGAGATGACAAAAGATCAAGATAATTAACAATTTGCTGGGCTAGAGAAGACATGTCCATCTAAGCAAATGGGACTGTACTCAGTATCATTCTTTACCACCTTATTTTCCATTGAATGTCACTTTTACCTCCCTTTTCTCCCTATACACCCCTTCATTTTGCCAGTGGCAGTCACCCAACCTACCTCTGTACATCTATTATTTCTACCCATACATACTTTTGATTTCATCCTTGGCACCGTACAGCTTTTTCTCACACCCCACCCCCAAACACTTCAGCTCATGTGTACTGTCACCTATCACCTCACTACCCACTCCCACTTCCTCTACTTTCCCTTCACAACTGACCACACCTCCACCTGTGTTCACCACTCATTGTATTTCCCTCTATCCATATTCACTCACCCTGTCCAATCCTCTCAACCTCTTATATTCACCTTCTTTCCTGTAACATTACTTGGTGACCTCACTGGTACCGCATAAAAGCCAACTAGTACAATCTGTAAAGTGGTTAGTGTTAGGAAGGGCATCTAGCCATAGAGACCATGCCAAAACAGACAGGATTTTCACGTAGTCCTTTGCTTCACCAACTCCTGTTGAACTGTCCTAACCATGCTAGTATGGAAAATAGACATTAATGATGATAACATATATTTGTATTGATATACACACATATATATGTATATACATGTATACACACACATATATATAACATAACTATAACCAAATTTGGTTACTCAATTTTTCACCTTTATTATATATATATATATATATATATATATATATATATATATATATATATATATATATATATACATATTTATATAAACACATATTAAGGATGTGAAGTCAGGAAAAGCTCCTCATCCATTGGGAATTACCTTTGAGATGCTTAAAATATCTAGTGAAGTAGGATATAGCCTAGTTACCCATATAATTTATCAAGTTGTACAAGGAGATCTCATACCCAATGATTGACATAGCAGCCTTATAGTCAACTGTTACAAGGGTAAAGGAGATACCCTAGATAGGATTACAGAGATATCAGGTTGCTAGACCAGATCATGCAAGTTATGGAAAAAGTTATAGCCCAATTAAGAAGAGAATTAGGTTAGATGAGATATAGTTTGGTTTTGGGCAAAGGAGAACTACTACTGATGGTCTCTAACTGCAGGAGAAATGTTTAGCAAAAAGTAAGCCATTGCACGAAACCATCGTCAATCTGGAGAAAGCGTTTGAAAGGATCCCTTGCTCTGTGAAATGGTGGCAACAAGTTTATTTTTATATCAGTCACTGCTTAGCAATTCTAATCTGTACTTTACTACAGCCACCAATCAGTTAGCATCACCAGTCAAAGTATTTGGATTGGATTCTAAGAGAGACGTAGTCTCTTAGTCAGTTCAAAGTTGTCTCTCTTTTGAAGTATTCGATGCTGATGAGAAGATGACTACATCAAAATGCATGCATCCATCAACCTGGATAGAGGCTACTTCAAACTGACTATGGTGTGTTTACACCTATTTGCCAACAGCAAAAATATTTCTCCATGACAAAACGCTGTGAATGACCTTCTTACAGGATAAAATATGTCTCAAACATTTCTGAATGGGCAACAAGTTTCTATTTGAATTTGATGTAGTGTGTAAGGGAGAAAGCTGCACTGGTATAGACATGCAATGTATATGGGTAAGAACAACTGTATAAAAAAGAGCTGATCACTGAAGATGGATGTGGCTTAAAGAAGAGGGAGATTTATAAAGACAATGGATGGAGTAGTGATGGCTGACCTAGGGACTTTGAATCTCACAGAGGAAATGACTAAGGGCTGGGATTACTAACAATATGCAGTGCTTAAAAAGTCTGAATTCATTTTGGCCAAACTGAGGTTCTGGAAACATATGTAAATACACAACTAGGCCAATTGTCCAATTTGCTATTTAACGGTTTCCACTAATCCCTCATCTCTCTTCACTGATGCCTATATCACTTGCCTAATGAAGTATTCTGCTGCAGTAATTAAATAAGAACAGAACTACATATTTCATCATTTTGTCCTGTGATTCCAATTTCATTTTAAGGTTATCTATAGTTTTCTATAGAATTCAGAGCCAACATTGTAAATTATGACATTTCATAAACAATACTTCAAGGTAAAAAATATTATTGAAGAGAGAAAAATAGGTAATGGGTATATACACATATTTCAAAGATTATTGCCCTCTCATCAGCACCTCATCCAACCTATCAAGTATCCACAAACACATGGTTTAAATACCCACTAGGTTTAGTGGTGTAACATAATTGGATAGACCAATTTGCATATTAAACACATTCCTGGCAACTGGTACATATATTTGCTGGTAAGGCAACAGTATATCATTTTGTAACCAGAATACACTACTAAGTATGTGATTCCAATTAGCTTTCTCACTACCATATTATTTTTTCCAAGTCCCTTGAACCTTGTCCTGTTGACTTGCCCCAATTGCCATACATTCCTCATTCTCTTCACACACTTTTGCAACTGGCCTCTCATGCATCATTTCCCTTTCCCACATCTTTCTCCTGTCTACTGCATCATTATTATTATTCTGCTGCTCTTCACTTCTTTCAGTACTACTAATCATCACCTTTTCTCCCCTCCAATGCTTATATATCTTCAGGCACCCTTCTAGCCATGCTCACCATTCACTACATCCACCTACAACCCTAACTTATCTCTATGATCATCATCTGCTCTCCCTTTTCTTCTTGCCAACTCTTATCATTGACCACCCCTCTGCACTTGCTTATAGTTCATTATATTTAACCCTAACCCTTCTCTATCTTTAACCATCCCTTATTCTCTCCCTCATGCTCATCTCTCACAGCCTCTACACATCCACTCTTCTTGTTCTTCTGTCTTCACTCACACCTATTCACTTTCTTGCATCTTGAAAGCTCTCCCTGATATCTCGTTACCACCATCGTTATTTCACTTTACAGCTCCACCAACTCCTAAATAATACAAGTGTCTATGCATCAATTCTACAGCAAGAAACTTCTGCTGAAACAATCTTCTTACAACATTTCATTACTTTGCATAAAGCTGCTACCCTCTCTGTAGTCCCACTCAGTTGAAGGAGGTCTTAATCTTGTGAGCTATATGGTGACTTCATTAGTGCTGGTGCCATGAAAAACGCAACTAATACGTTCTGTAAAGTGGTTGGTGTTAGGAAAGACATCCAGCTATAGTAGAAGCAGACAGTGGAGTACAATACAGTCCTCCAACTCTTCGGATCCTCTTGAACAGGTCAACCCATTCTAGCATGGAAAGCAGACGTTAGAAAATCATTTTGATGATATATAAATTTCGAAACAAAAATAATAAAACTAATAGCTTAATCTTAGGTTTTAAAGCCCTTTCACAATAGCATCTGAGTGTGCAAACAAGAAAAAATTCGTATAATTAATTTACAAGCTTTCCAGATTTTCGCTGTATAGAATTGTTCCAAATATGATGTATTTTAGTGGGCACCTTGGATAGTATAAAAATAAATATTTGCAGAAAAAAAAAGTTTGTTTAGGGACTAGTTTTTGTAATGGTATGCAACGGACAGAAATTCAGAGATAATAATTAAAACATAAAATCGATACATTCTTCATAAAGCTAAACATATGCGAAATAAATAATCAAAGAACTCCGGCATTCACAAAACCATTTAGATTATTTGAATACAAAAAACGTTAGTGTGGTGTATTTCAAAGTTTAAGTGCATCGAACAATTTGTAAAGTGGGAATATTACTCAAGTAAAAGTTAAAACATAAACATTTTTTTTTTTAATTGTGTTTAAAAAAATCTGAACCTGTTTAATTATTAATTAGAAAGAGAACGACAAATGAGTATTTTGAAAATGTAATTTCTTCGTCTTGGGAATATCACATATCAGCTTAATTGATTCTTTCTACAATAAATGACTTCACAAATAATAATTTATAATTAAACATCTGAAAACAACTGAAAATGAAAGTATCGTCCTCGTTATTTTCATTGATACAGGAATTTCCGTAATTTAAAATAATAATAAAAATGTGGTTAAGAATTCAAAGGTGAAATACAAATCGATCGCTACAACAATTTCCGTAATTTTTAATTTAGTTGATAAAATAATTTAGTCTTTAAGTTAATTTCTGAAAACATCAGAAAAGTGTGTAAAAGTTGTCTGATGACGCTAAGAATGTTTATTATGGAGTAAATAAATGAATAAACATTCTTTACATTCAAAAAACAAACTATCAAAGGAGAAAGAGCTGTTTTGGTAATTATTAAATCAAAAGTCTGATATTTACCCTCAATTAACACATTTTTTAAAATTAATTAACGTCGCCATGTTTAACAGAATTTGATTGTACTCGTTTAGTGATGACGTATTACACATATTGTACTCGTTTATCGCTGATGTATTACTCATATTGTACTCTTTTATTGCTGACCTATTACACATATTGTACTCGTTTATTGCAGATATAATACACATAATTACAATGTTGATTGCCACCACCAAATTTTGATGGCAAAAAAAAAAAAAAAAAAAGAAATATTGCAAAGTGTTTAGCTGTCTCTTTTCTGCAGTCATATTCCCAAACCCTGGCTAACAGATGGTATAAAATCAAGTGTGTGTGTGTTCAAAGAGTGGGAAAAGTATGTGAAAGGCAGCAGGAGACGGGGAGAAATATTGCTAAAGAAGAGATAAAGAGAGAGAAAGGGAGGAGGAAGCGATAGCATTGCTGACACAGAAATGACGACTCAGTGAACAGACGACACATTGAATAACAAGGACGAAGAAAAAAAGGAAACTAAAGATTAGAGGGGAAAATAGCAATGCTATTTTCTTTGTTACTTTATGCTTTCCACAGAATGTCAGTTGTAATTTCAATTTAATATTAGTTATACAGAAGGTGGCAAAAGCTGGCAGAATTGTTAGCACACCAGGTGAAAGGCCTAGCAGCATTTAGTCTGTCTTCACTTTCTGAGTTCAAATTCCACTGAGGTAAACTTTGCCTTTCATCCTTTCAGGGTCAATAAAATAAGTACCAGTTGAACACTGGGGCTGATGTAATCGACTTACTTCTTCCTCCAAACTTCTGGCTTTGTGCCAAAATTTGAAACCAAAATTAGTTACACATTAAGCAAATTTAGGTACCATATGTCACCAGTCATTCGCTTGCTATATCCTTTGTGAGGTTCAGCATCCTGAAATCAGTCTTCAGCACTTCATTGTAGCTCTCCTTTTTTCACAGACCCTCTTCTTGAATCTTTTTTTATACAGCTATCATCCTCCATATGAATTACATACCATCCATGCTACTGCAGTCTCCTCTCTAATGCTTTAGGCATACAAATATTATGGTCCAGTGGAGCATGTTTACTCCATATTTTTCTAATCTTTGCAAATCCTCAGCACTTCTACACAATTCTATTCATACAATCCTATTCTTCCCTCTAAGACAGAATCCCTTTGTTATCCTGCAAAATTTGTAGATCCCTGAACTTTTTCCAACCTGTTCTTATTGTGATAACTATATCTTCAAAACACTTGTCCCTACACCTAATTAGATAACCTAGGTAACAAAAACTATCAACTATTTTTAAGAAGCCTTCCAGACATTTAAAAGAATTTCTTAAACACATTCTTGCAGTGCTCCTGTGTATCTGACACATACAAAGTCTACCTTTTCTGTCAGCCTGCCAGTGAGACTGCTACATCTCTTGTATATCCACAATTTTAACTGAGCACGAGCACACTATATAGAGTTTCTACCTACTACTTTTTGTAGATGAAGTACAACCATTTTTCTGACTGTAGTAGGGTCCTATTTTCTCTCATATTTACAAACACTTGAGTATTTTCTAAGCTCTTGGTCCCAGGTTTTATTTCCAACTCATAAATTCATTTGTAAGTAAAGTTTTACTTCAGAACTTACCATATTTGCTAGTGTATAAAATGCAGTTTTTTTTATTTTCAAATGGATCCAAAAATTGTGCCTGATGCAGCCATAGATGGAAGACCAAGTGTTGTGGGCTAAGAGGTTGGATAAGTATAAATCTGCTAGGTACAATAGCTGTTACTAATAATAAAATATTCAAACCTACTAAAATATCAGTCTCTTGGAACAAACTTACAAAACATTGCTTACAATATGTCAGTAGTTATGTGGGGAAGTCACATCGTCTCATGATATCTCCTCCCCCAGCATATACAACTCACGAGTGATGCGTGACTTACATTACTTAATTACTATGTTAACTTTAAGAAACATTTTTTAATTACTTAAATGAAAAATTATCCTAGAACGGTGAAAATAGTGTTAAACTTTCATCCCCCTATCAGTTAGTTGCAATGAGTGGATGACAACAAAACCATAGTAGTGGCACACAACCCTGATGGACGATTAAGGTAGCACAAAACATTTCAACCCAAATTTTAGGTTTGTGCATTTGTGCATCCTGTATGATAATTCTTTTGACCAAAATATAAACAACTATATAGTTGATTTGAAAGAAGATAGAATTGAATTACAACACTCATATAACAGTCTATTAATGATAAATTTTGTCTTTATACTTTATTCCAGTATATTGTATTTACATGAATGGAATCATACATTTTCCCCTACAAAACTACTTTAAAATATCTTTCAATGAGTGTATGATGAAATATACTAAATTTGCTTTTTTCTTTTTACAAATATACTTGGAAAATAGGGGTGCATATGTGCCTCTTATACACCAGCAAATACAGTAATTGATTAGTATGGCTTCTACTGAATACAAAACATATGACCTGTAGCAGGAATATTTAGCTATCAAACCCAGATTGCTATATCTGATGTAAAAAAAGACAACTCACAGATACAGTTACGATTCACTAGAATTTTACCAATGTCATCAACAAAGCTTCAAGACTTCATATGGAATTAGATCTAACAACAATTTCGTCTTTGGTGCACTTTCTGGGCAAGATCACCACTATATATTGCATGCATTTTAACCACTACAGAAAGATGTCAGACACAGAAATGGCAATCAGCAGACAGTAGCAGAATCAGCAGTAGACAAGAGCGCTGTGACAATACAAAAATAATGGGCAGTACTAACAGCAACACACAATGATTAGCTAACATGAAGAAACTCACAAAGTGACCTACTATGATACCTCATCCAAGAACAATAAGCTTTGAATTATCTTGGTGTTTTTCATTCATAGTAACATTTTTTTGTTTATGATAAAAATATTTTTCTATCAAAAATCTCAAACAGATTTCAATGTTCTTTGTTGTAACAGACCTTAGCATCTGAGATTAAACCCTCAGCTTCACAATTTCTAAAAGACCTGAAAGATTGCTTACTATCTTGAAGTTTACTGTTAGGTCTCCATCCACACAGCTGACAAAGGTGATTCAAAATGATCAATTTCAGATGTTAGCAATGGAATAAATCTGTATAGCAAAAAATTAACTGAAAAGCAGTTGTTTTCTCTATAAAACCAAGCCTAGTTTTGATTAACCTTAGAAAGTAAAGTTTCTTTAGAAAAATATCTTTCTTAACTATTTCCAGGGAGGATTTTATTTGGCATGGGTGGAAAGAGAAGATGCGAAATCAAATGATTTTATAAGAGGAAAACAACTGTGATGTAAATTGGTGGGTTACTGGATCAGAACCTAATGAACTAATCAAGGGAATTAGTAGCACTTACTTGATTATTTATTTGTCTGGAAGATGAAACAATTTCTTCAAAATAAAAAAAAAATATTCTTTTTAATGGTGGAGGAGTGGCTGTGTAGTAAGAAGTTTGCTTCCCAACCACATGGTTCTGGGTTCAGTCCCACTGCATAGCGCCTTGGGCAAATGTCATCTATGATGGCCTCAGACTGACCAATATGATGGATTCTCTCCTCGTGTATGACAGATGAAGGTTCAGTAAAAAAAGCAGTAATTATGTTCTACGGACATGCATGTGTCTCTTGAGACCTGTTGGTGCCTTGCAAACCTTTTGGCAAATGGAACAAGTGTTGAGGTCTCAGTTTGCTTGGGTGCTTGTGGGTCATTTACTACATGTTTTCTTGAGTGGACAGCAAGGCTTGCTTTGTTCTGTGCCACAAAACTATAGTGACAGGCAAGGTTTTCACCTGAAGGAAAAGCCTTTTGCCAGCATACCTTCATGCTTGTATGAAGTTGGTCCCAACGCTGGAGTCAACTTTACTAAAATCTTTGAACTGAAAAGCAGGACTGGTGTCAAGTCTTTGTTTTCCCTGGAAGAAAAGGGAATGTTGCATCGCTTCAGGTTGTCTTTTAGGTAGTCTTTGAAGTGCAAGAGTGGCCTTCCAACTGGCCCTCCTATTGGTAATTGACCAAAGAGGAGTTGCTTCAAAATTCTGATATCACTCATATGTGAGAGATGACCTGACCATCTAAACTGTATTTTGACGAGAATGGCTTCAATACCTGATATGTTGCATTTTGTTAGAACCTCACTATTATGAATATGGTCACTCGGTTTAATGTTGGAGATAGTACGCAAGCATTACATATGAAAAGCATCAAGCTGGTTGATGTGCTTTCAGTACAGGGTCCAAGATCTAGCACCATAAAGCAATGACGTCAAAACCACTAGCTTATAGACATTGACTTTCAGCTTCAACAATACATCGTGATTATTCCAAAACCCTGTGATAAAGCTTACCAAAAGTGGAACTAGCCTCCCTGATTCTGGATTCGATTTCTTTATCCATCTTAGCAGCACTGGACACAATGCATTCTTGTCAACATACACAGGAGGAGGATTGTCACAAATGGGCTGATGGACAAGCTTAGCCTTCTTAATGTTGATGGTCAGGACAAAAGCCTTCGATGCACATGAGGAGTTGCTTAGAAACCATTGCATGTCTTTGAGAGTGTGTGGTACAAGTGCACAATCGTTTACAAAGAGCAAATCGCAAACTATTTACACCAAAGTCTTAGTTTTTGCTTTGAAGCACCGTTGGTTGAACAAGCCACCACTGATTCTCTACTCAAACTTTAATCCTTCTTTAACACCTTCATTTCCAACATGACAGAGAAATACAAAGCAAATAAGAGTGGTGCAAGAACACAGCCTTGTTTTGTCCCATTTGAGAATGTGAATGAATCAGATACTTCTCTGCCAGATCTAACAGAAGCTACCATCTCTTGATGGAAAAAAATGATGACATTGAACATCTTTTTGGGAACACCTATCTTTCTAAGGACAACCGAAAGAGCGTCCCTAGTTGAAAGTGTTGAAAGCTTTACTTAAATCTACAAAAGTGACAAAAAAGTCTCAGTTGTGCTCATAAGCCTCTTCCTGCGGCTGCCCCAGGCTGAAAACCGTATCCACCATGTCTTCACCAGCCTGAAAGCCACGCTGAGATTCAGGCCACATTCAGGAGGAAATGACAATGGACCAAAATGTCTGGCGATATGAGAAGACCCACCCACATCAGCGAAACTGAGTTCTAGAAGCAGCGTTATGTTCCACCCACACGTAACAATAATATTTTCACACACCCTACCCCAATAAAACCAAACTACATCTCCTCTCCCAAACTGCATCTCTTCTCTTCCTCACATTTCCTCTCCATACACTATGATTATCCCCCACTTCCCAATCCTATCCTCATTGCCCTGCTCACTGCATCCCCACGTTAAATGATGTGGATAAGCTGGCAAGGGCATTGTTTAGTCTGTTTAATGTAACCCTTCCAAAGATCTTCCAAACAACACACAAAAGGGAGATAGCTCTATGGTTGTCACATTCACAGGTTCTCACCAGTCACTGCATTCCCCACCCCCAATCCCTCCTTGCACCTTCTTGGCAATATTCTGCCACGTATATTAAGACCTCCATACCTTGAGGGTATGTCCTGGCACTAGCCACCATTTGTTTCTCTCTTTCTTACTCTACCGTCCCATCTATGATCTGATCCCCATTCCTTGCTCTGATCCCAGTTCCTTGTGAGTATGCCCTGGCGTTTCACCACCATCTCTCTCCTGCTCTTTCTTACACTCTTGTTGTCTCCCATTTTCTCTCTCTCTCTCTCTTTCCCTCTGGCTGGGTAACCATGTATCTCCTTTACCGCAGCACACCTGTTTCTGTCCTCATTCTTGTTAACTCTCTCTCTCTCTAGATAACCATGTACCTCTGTTTCTGCCTCTCTGTCTCACTCTAACCTTCCATCATCTGACACAAGATCACCTCCTCCTCCAATGCCCCCTCACCTCTCAAAAATTCCTTGCCTTGCAAGCTATTTGATGACCCTGCCAGTACTGGTATCACATAAAAAGCATCCAGTCTACATTGCAAAGTATTGATAAATAGGGAAACAGACAAATTGCAGGTAACTTCAAGGAGATGGCCCTACCCGATATGTAGAAAAGGTGTTGAGAGAAACTCTATAAAGTGTACCCAGTGCAGGATATGGACACATAGTTAGTAGTGGAGGTAGTTGTTCTGAAAGCATAACTGTTAGAATAAGAAGAGGCTGGGCAACATTCAGAGAACTACTACCTCTGTCAATAATGAAGGGCCTCTCCCTCAAAGTGGAAGGCAGATTGTATGATGCCCGTGTATGGACAGCTATGCTACATGGCAGTGAGACATGGGCTGTGACTACTGAGGATATGCAAAGACTTGAAAGAAATTAAGCCAGCATGCTTTGGTGGATGGGTAATATCAGTGTGCATATATGACAGGGTGTAAGTGATTTGAGAGAAAAACTGGGTATATGAGGCATTAGAGTAGTGTGCAAGAGAGTAGAGAATGTAGTGGTATGGCCATGTAATGCATATGTATGAGGAGAGTTGCATCAAGACATGCTGATTTCTAATTGTAGAGGGAACATGTTGACCCAGGAAGATGTGGGATGAAGTGGTAAGAAAGGATCTACAAACGTTGGGACTCACAGAGGGGATGACAGGGGACCGAGACTCCTGGCAGTTTGCTGTGCTTGAAAAGACATGTCAAGCTAACTATAAGCATGGTTGCCCTTGCATACAGGCTCATCCCTTGCAACTCTCTCCAGCTGAGCATCCCAAATCTTGTAGGCTCATAAACACTGGTGCTATGTAAAAAGCACCCAGTACACTCTGTAAAGTGGTTGGTGTTTGGAAGGGCATCCAGCCATAGAAACCATGCCAAAAGGGACATGGAGCCTGAACAGCTCTTCAGCTGGTCAGCTTGTCAAACCATCCAACCCACGCCAGCATGGAAAACGGATGTTAAATAATGATAATGATGATCCATTGATGGTAGCAAATGTGAATATTGTCCAAAAGAGGAGACATGTTTGGATCATCTGAGTCAAACCAATCTTGGTGCTTCCTCTTAATGTTACCCAAGTGTTTCACAAGATGACTCAAATACAGCATTTTCAAAGGCAGACCATACTGATTCAGTATCTGTGTTGTCTGAGATGCCAGCAGGTTTGTTGTCACAGGATGTTTGGAATGAAGTAATATCTTCATTGTTCCTCAGCTTTATCACATTCACTTTTTGAATTGGTCAAGTGCAATTGTTACGAATAGGACTGCAGATAGTAAATTTCACTTGATTGTATCAGTCTATGGTCAAACCAATGCTCCCCAATGGAGAAAGAACGTGTTACTTGGATATCTTCCCTCATATAAGACCTCACAATTAAGTAATCAAAGAAGTGATAATGGTTGGATCGGGGATGCTTCCAGGTAGTTTGGTGGTGGTTGGCAAGCTGAAAAATAGCATTGGTAATCAAATGTCCATACTCACTGCAAAGGGACCGCAACAGATGGCTGTTTGAGTTTACCTTGCCAATCCCATGCTTCCCTATTACAGAACCCCATACAGATGTATCAGAACCTATGCATGCATTGAAATCACAAAGAAGTTTATCATGGATGGAGACATTTCTCAACTGGTTACGTAACTCAGAGTAGAACTGCTCTTTGACTTTTTCATTTGAGTTCATGGTGGGAGCACAGAAGCTGAAAATAGTTGGATATATATTTTTGCCAGTGCAAATATGCAATGACAGAAGTCTTTCATTAATGCCAACAGGCAGAGATTCAAAATGTTTCACCAGGACATTCCAAATAGCAAACCCAACCCTTCTTTCTCTCTTTACTTCCTGAGGCGTACCTGTCCAGAAAAAAGTATATCCACCCTCAGGAACCCTCATAAAACATCAGCTTCTAGTAGCTGACTGCCATCAGCTAGTCTAGCTTCTGAAAGAGCTGCTATTCCATTGTCTTTTTCCTTCTAGACACAGGCAACCAAAGCAGTCCTCTGTTCTATGCTTTTCTTGCTGCCCTGAAGAGTTCTCACATTCCAAGATATAATGATAAGGTTTTTCATTTTCAATTTGTTTAATGTTCTGGTGTGGTTTTGGATGCCCAGTCATTTACGCCTAATGACAAGGAGCAATGTAAGTAAGCAATTTTTAGGTCATATTTTCTTGATACCTCTTCCATTGGGGGGAAAGCAGCACTATCCTAAAAACGGCTGCTTTGTTGTGAAAGGAGCACATGATTTACACAATTATTTGCAGATGTTGTGCAAAGCAGCCATCTACCTTTCATGACCTATGTGTGAAGTTCAAGCTAAGAACTTCCGATTGCATGCAAATAGTTGCAGGCAGTTTTCTGGTTATGTTGAAATTCTTTTGCCAGTTCTTGAGTGGTTTTACTTGGACCTTTCTTGATGGATTTTCATTAACCGCCATCACTGACAAATGGGTGTCCACTATGCTTGCGATCTCCAAGGCTCAGGTTCCCCTGCGAAATCGTTTAAACCAATTTTGAGCTGACCACTCACTGGTCAGTTCCTCACTAAACATGTCATTGAGATCGCAAGCAGTTTCTGCTGCTTTACATCCCTTTTTGAAATTGAATGGCAAAATTGCTTGAATGTCACACTTTGACAGTTCCATTTCAGATGATTGTAACAATCATCGTTCATCGGTTAACGTCTGCTTTCCATGCTAGCATGGGTTGGACAATTTGACTGAGGACTGGTGAAACCCGAAGGCTACACCAGGCTCCAATCTGATTTGGCAGAGTTTCTACAGCTGGATGCCCTTCCTAACGCCAACCACTCAGAGAGTGTAGTGGGTGCCTTTACGTGTCACCGGCATGAAGGCCAGTCAGGCGGTACTGGCAACGGCCACGCTCAAAATGGTGTATTTTATGTGCCACCCACACAAGAGCCAGTCCAGGAGCAATGGCAATGATCTCGCTCGAAAGTCCTTACACATGCTGCGGGCACAGTTGATCTATCGATGCATTTGGGCGAGTCTATGTCTGCATTATCAGACAATTGCAAAAAAATGTTTAAAAAAAATTCAAAACTCTGCAAAAATCCAGTACAAATTCTTCATGGTTCAAAATGTTGCTTACTTTTTACTCAACTGGCTATATATATTTGATTAGAGGTTGTGTTAACCTCATGAAGGGATGGTTTCATTCAAGGAAATACTGGTTCAATACCTAACATTTTTGGGGAATTAATTTCCTGAAAATGATAGATATATACATAAAAACATATGGTTTATATTCATATAAAAGAAGAATAAGAAAATGGAGATTGGGAAGTTAATAATTGTTTATTATTAACAGCAAATAACAGCTGTTTCAATTAATTCTGAGTAAATACTAAGTAAATATTAAATTTATATTTATATGACCTGAACATAATATCTTCAGAGGGGGAAAAAAATACACCCTTGGATGTTTTATATGTGTTTATGGATTCATTATAACAGATATATATACATATTTATATATATATATAAGAAAAAGCGGTAGTCACAATTTTGAATAATTAATTATTAAGCACTTTTATCTTGAAAGTGCGCTGAAAGTGTAGCTGCTAGAATAAGAATAGCCTGGGCAAAGTTTAGAGAGCTCTTACTTCTGCTGGCGACAAAGGGACTCTCACTCAGAGTAAAAGGCAGACTGTATGACACATGTGTACGAACAGCCATGCTACATGGCAGTGAAACATGGGCTGTGACTGCTGAGGACATGCGTAAGCTCGCAAGGAATGAAGCCAGTATGCTCCGATGGATGAGTAATGTCAGTGTGCATACCCGACAGAGTGTAAGCATCTTGAGAGAAAAGCTGAACATAAGAAGCATCAGTTGTGGTGTGCAAGAGAGACGATTGCGCTTGTATGGACATGTGGTGAGAATGGACGAGGATAGCTGCGTGAAAAAGTGCCACACCCTAACAGTTGAGGGAACCCGTGGAAGACGTAGGCCCGGAACACCTGGGCTGAGGTGGTGAGGCAAGACCTTCGAACACTGGGCCTCACTGAGGCGATGATTTCTGACAGAGACCTTTGGAAATGTGCTGTGCGTGAGAAGACTTGGGAAGCCAAGTGAGACCAAAATTCAAGGCCTCTGCCAGGGGTGTAGCCAGCCCACTTATGCGTACCTTTCCTTCATTGGACACTAAACTCCGATTGCAAAGACTTGTTGAGGCAAGTGAAATTGAAATCGAACTAAATTCGACGACTGGCATCCAGGCCAACGTCGTCTCCTTCATTGGACACGAAACTCAGCTTGCGAAGACTTATTGGAGCAAGCAAAAACGAAATCGGGATGGCACCTGTGCCCAGCGTCTCCTTTCTGGCACTTGTGCCCGTGACATGTGTAAGGATTTTCGAGTGAGATCGTTGCCAGTGCCCCTGGACTGGCTCTTGTGCGGGTGGCACATAAAATACACCATTTTGAGCGTGGCCGTTGCCAGTACCACCTGACTGGCATTCGTGCCGGTGGCAAATAAAAGCACCCACTACACTCTCGGAGTGGTTGGCGTTAGGAAGGGCATCCAGCTGTAGAAACTCTGCCAAATCAGATTGGAGCCTGGTGTAGCCATCTGGTTTCACCAGTCCTCAGTCAAATCGTCCAACCCATGCTAGCATGGAAAGCGGACGTTAAACGATGATGATGATGATGATCTTGTTTCAGAGAATCATTAGGAATGATATTTGGACAGAAAATTTATGACTTTTAGATATATATGTGAATTAGCTGCAAAAATCTGGAGTTGAATTTGGAAGAGAATGTTTTTTGTTATTTTGAACCTATATGTGTGTGTAAACGATCGTGCGAAGTAAGGTGATGAGAATGGCTCCTTTGCACATCACACAGTTGATACAATAAATATGAAAAGAATAAATGCGTATATGTGCCAGAAGGAAAAGAGGGACACAACCGGGCAAAATGTTTAAGAGAAGATTTTATTTATATGTTAACGTGTGTGTGCGTCATATATACATAATAATAGACAGGCCATCATGTATACATAATGTGTATGTGTGTACAAACTTAGATGTATGCGTGTGCGATAAGTACAGAGCATTGAAAGAGTCTATAATATGACGTTAGAAGAATGTTCAGACACAAGGATGATAAATACCAGTTTGTAGTCAAGGTACACGATAGTTGAAATGCAGTATCAAGAAGTTGTGGCTGAAATGCAGAGCCGGTTGAGGTACAAGTCGTACATGAAGTTGTGGCTACAATGCTGCTGCCGGTCACTTGGTACAGGAGTTCTTGCAGGTTGTATTTGCTGTTAACCATGGTGAAGTAATTCATGAACAGTGTTGTGATAGAACCTGGGTGAGTGTTGCTGGTTGCTGTGTACGTAGAGAGATGATGTTGACAACATTAAGAACTGGCTGTGTCCTGTGTGGTCAATGGCTAGACCTCAAAAGGTCTGGAACCGAAAGATATCGACTTGATGTGTCGCTGAAGTTTTATAGGGTGCAGTCGGCTCACCGGAAGTTTAGAAGAGACTATCTCACGTGACCTTATTTGAAGGCCGCGATTGGTTGGGTTGCATATTGGCGCGCAATGGAGCAAGGGACAAATTGCGCCAATACCAACCAATCAGAGTAGTGGACATAACAGGGTCCAAAAGGGTGGCCGAAGGCTGGCTGTTATCTACTACATCTGTATTTATGTATATATAAGAGAGAGAGGAATTTCCCTCAAGCGTACGCTACATGTGTGCATATATGTATGTGTAAACGTGTAGTGAATTTTTGGAGGCTTGATTAGTGGGAAAAAAACAGTAAAAGAAAGACATGAAGAAAGGACTCTTCTTGTTTTTCATTTTTCTGTTTTTCTCCTTCAAACAAAGCCACTAAGAATTCACCACACATACTCATACATGTATGCACACACATATATATACACACATAGAAAGATTCAAAATAACAAAGAACATTCTCTTTCCAATTCAGTTCTAGATTTTTTTAAATTCACATATATATAAAAGTGCTAAATAAATAAATATTCAAAAGTACTTTTGCTTAATATATAAAATTTGTACACGTTAAGCAATCAATACATACATACATATATGCTTTCATCTGAACTTTCTTCTCCCGACTTGTGCACCTTGGCAATATTCTTATTTATATTCTCATCCCTGTACCTTGAGGGTATGCCCTAGCACATTTCCACCATCCCTCTCTCATCTTTTTTCTCTCTCTCTGACTGGGATAACCATATATCTCTTCTACAGCAAGACACATGTTTCTGTCCCTCCATCATATCCTAACCACTCATTACCTGGCACAAGGCCACGTCCTCCAATACAACTCCCATCTCTCATAGGATCTTTGTCTTGCAAATTACTTGGTAATCCGGTCAATGATGGTGCCATGTAAAAAGCAACCAGTCTACAATGTAAAGTGGTTGGCATTTGGAAGGGCATCCAGCTGTAAAAAAACATATCAAAGCAGACCTTATTGGTGCTGGTGCCATGTAAAAAAAACACCCAGACCACTCTGTAAGGTGGCTGGCATTAGGGAAAATATCCAGCTGTAAAAACCATGCCAAAACACAGTGAGCCTGGTGCAGTCTTCTGGCTTGCCAGCTCCCGTCAAACCGTCAAACCCATGCTGGCTGGGAAAACGAACGTTAAATGATGATGAGGCACACACACATCTTGGTGTTTGTGTTGTGTCCCCCCCCCCCCACCTTGTTTGAAAGCCGAAGGTGGTTTGTTTACGACCCCGTAGCAGATGTTCGACAACAGAAGGATAGAATATAGTACCAGGCTTTTAAAAAATCAATACTGGGATAAATTTGTTCGGCTATAACCCTTCAAGATGGTGCTCCAGCATGACTGTAGGTCACTGGTTGAAATAAGTAAAAGATATTATATACGATATATTTACATTTAGCCACTAAATAAATCCATGTAAGTAAAACTAAAGACACAATACTAGACAGTTTTACTTGCCAGGAAGGAAAGCGATGTGTGAGCAGGCTCCAAAAATATTGCCGTTTGCGACTATTCGAAGATGAAAATCGATATTTAGCCCTCTGTGAAGACTACTAATTTAATGACGGTGAAAACCCATCTGTAAATGCTAGAAAAGCTTCAATAAAAAGTTGACGGAAAATCGCTCCCTGCAGATACCTTACAAAAGCAGCAGCACGTGTTTTCCGTAAACAGACATTGCTTTGGCGCGTTTTTATATAGTTCTTTAATGAATGCTTTGTTTTGAAACTGTTTTGGGAATTAGTTACAACGAATACCACTAAAATAGATTGTTGTGTATATTGTCATTAAGACCTGTCGAAATAACAACAAAATGAACGAAGCCTGACTGCGTAATATGAAAAGATGAGACAAAATACAACGAAAAAGAGGAAGGAAACGACATTCAAACACATGCTAAACACGTTTATTGTATGGAGGCACAAACGTGCCTTTATTGTAAAAGCGCAAGACTTGGAGATGGTTTTAGACGAAGAAAACGAGAAGTTGTAAGGTTTCTCCTAATTCCAAGTGGCGAATTTCCATATAAAATGGGAATCAAATCCGAGTCGCAGACATCGCTCATCATGTGCTTAGCTTTATCACAACTGATTCTCAACCCTTCCACCCTTCTGTTTATAGAACGGAACATCAAAGCTTTGTTAGTAGCAAATACTTTTATTAAAATATATTGACGACGTGTAAAATGTGTTGCATCTAGGAAATTCTCGAAATTACGATTTATTCGATAATTTTTCAGCAAGTGAATTACTTATTGCTTATTCATGTAGTTTGTTATAAATGCTCAGTACTAATAACCAAGCAATAACTGTCACTGTTCCCTTTGTATTGGAAATACCAACATTCTTCTATACTTCGATTACATCGCAACCGAGAACCTCAACATAGCGACAGACAATAATTATATCAATAAAGTGAGGATGTGGCCATTACCAAAACTAAACAAAATTGAGACAGCAATATTTAGAGCTGTTCATTGTTTTAGCTAGTCATATCCACTTCAATTATATATTTTTAAGTATTTTACTTTAATGGTTAAATGTTTGCGCAAGAACTGGTTAAACTACTCAAATTTCACATTATGTACAAACAAACCTTTAAACAATGTTACATTAAGAATATGAACCAAGGAGACAACCTAATAGTCTGTTGCGAATACAATCAGATTTCGCACGTTTTTTAAAGGGCATATTAGCAATGTAGTCCGAGATAGACTATGCACGGGAAAATAAGATCTGGCTGGTTACGGATGGAATGATTTTGATCAGAGATCTGTTTGATCAGGGCTCAGTCGCTGAGTGGGGTTAATAATATCCATAACAAATTACACTTGTGATTTTTGCTGAAACCTTTTTTTCTTTTTCATAGCACGACTAATAGCAAAATTCACATTAGAGAAATGGAAATGACTCAATTTTTTTTTTCCAATAAAAGTTTGATGTAAGATTTCATAGTCGCAGTTCTAAACTTACACGCCTTTAATAGTTGTGCTTGCTAGAATCGGAAGAGTGGCGACTACCAAAATTGAGATATTTTGTGATATGGCCATTTTCATTGACTTGAGTTAAAAAAAACGAAGTACCAGTCATGTTTGGAGATAGACTGATTTGACGACCGCCTCCCTACAAAATGTATGGCCTTGTACCTATGAAAGAAATCAATATTTAAAGTGGAAGGGCGAGCGACGTGAAGACATGCTCTCTATTCTGGGCTGAAGTTACTTCACTTATAATAATAAAAGCAAGTGTGTGTTGTGTGTGTGTGTGAAACGGTTGAATTATATTTCATCCTTTACGTCGGAGGGCGATTTCTAGTAAAGATTCTTCATATTTTGCTGGTAGCTTACTGGCGTAAGAAAGATGTTACAATTTGAAAGAATTTAAAAATTCTTTCAAATTTTAACATCTTCTCTTCTCCATTTTTAGCAAATTTGTTGAGTTTCTATGGGATACCTTTTCATAAATTCTCATAACACACCATATATATATATATATATATATATATATATATATATATATATATATATATATATATATATATATATATATATATAGAGAGAGAGAGAGAGAGAGATGGTAATGCCTTTGAGAAAAAGCATTAACTATATAACTTTCAGTCTCCTGAAATATAGGGAATTGCTGCATAATAAATAAATAAACCAGTATTAAAGTGCCACGAAGTGATAAGATCCAGCTTCCAAGACTGCAAACTAGTTTCTATTTGTTGTCAAAATGTATTCTTCCTCCTCCGCCTCTATAAATGACTTGTGGTTAGTCAAAAGAAAGAGATGTTTGTAGAGTGAGCATATTTTGACAATTGATGTAAAAAAAATATATATTTGGACAATTAATACTTTCAATGAGAGAGAGAAATTGTTTTTCGTCACTTCTGAGCATCCGTAAAATTATTGCCCCTGACTTAGATCGTCAATTGTCAGTGGGAAAGAAAGAGACAAGAAGGTGGCAGACACCAAGTCACACACAGTAGCAGCTTCATTCAGTCAGTGTTGCCGATTATTAAAATCTACTGACACTTCCTCTCCTACACACATTGCCACAGAACCCAACACTAAGCTCTTTACTACTAACCGGCCCTGTCTACTTTCTCTGTCTCTTCCGATGTTCGCCAAGTGACCACCACCACCGCAACATGACGGGGAAAACCCAAGAAAAAAAATAGAGTTTTAGAAATGTCTGTTATTATAATAACTAGAGAAATACATTAATTGTGTTACTAGACATCAATGTTGATAGTCTCTACCGAACGGATTTCATTTTTCTGATTTCTTTCTCTCAATTATAAAAGTGATGTAATAACATGGGTCAGCTTCCTCAGTCCGTCTTTCTCTTTCATAAAGCTTCCATCGTTCTCTCTTACTCAGCTCCACATCCACACCAAATATCAACAAACTGTAAAGATCCTTTACTAAATCATAGCAAGAATTAAAAATAAAAAGAAAATAAGACGAGAGACAAAAGGCGAGAGAATAAGAGAGAAAAAGGTGAATGGGTGAAAGAGAAAGAGGATCCTTGTTTTAGTCGTGTCCTCTTGTTGATGATGCTGGAATCTTTCTAACTTGAAGCTCCGAATCCCTCAGTTCCAACAGCCGAGTTGTCGATTTCCAACAACGTTACATTTTTAATTAATGAGGTAAGATATTTTTGAACATTTGCTCACTATTGTAATGAAACCCAGCCATGAGAGACACAATAAGTTGAACATGGAATGTTAACATTATCAAAGAATCGTTGATAGTCTTTGAGAAATCTAAGACATAATGTTAGGAATAATTTAGACACAATCTCGTGTAACTTGTATACATTGCAAATATTATATGTCACACGCAAACATACACGCGTGTGTATACACACACACACACATCAAGGGAACCTCTAACCCCGGTCGCTCGACCTGCAAGAAAAAGCAACTAAATTTCCCTTTCATTACACCTTCATATGGTATTCAAGACAATATTGGCTAATATATTAAATATATGATGAAACAGACGGAAGGTGTTGACTGGAAGTGACCCTAGGGATCACCTTTCATGGCAAACAAACAAACAAACATTTAATTGAGGTTCTTCTGTCAAATCTCAGAAAATAACCAGACATAAACAAAAGGTGCGGAAACCTTAAATGTTCTCATTGTGTATTTCAAATTTAAATTCCTTTCCAGCTGCACACACGTAAATGCGTATATTATATATATATATATATATATATGTGTGTGTGTGTGTGTGTGTGTGTGTGTGTGTGTGTGGATAATGAACACGGTGCTGGACTCACGATCGTAATGTTACAAGTTCAATTCCTGGACGGGGTAGTGCGTTGTGTCCTCAAGCAAGACACTTCATTTCACATTGCCGCCTGTCAGCATATCTGAATACGGTACAGTTGTCCCTGCCTCTAGAGTTGTTATATGCCCCATGTTCCTCTGGGCCTAGGGTTAGAGGAAATAAAGTCCGTTGTATGCGTGCGTGAGATATCAATCTCTTGTGATATATATATATATATATATATATATATATATACATACAGACATACACATTATACATGTATATTACTGAGAGGTAATATTTATTCCCACTTAGACACATTCTTTATCCATATATATATATGGTACTTGTGCGTCGAGTATATACACTACACATTATATATAATGTATATATTTTATACAATTATGTATGTAAGGTATACATACTTGTGCGAGCATTTATACATACATACATATATATGCATACACACACCACACACATATCTATACGTGTGTGTGTGTTGTTATTCATCTAGTTGCAGTTGAAGAGAGAAGAAAGATACGGCATTATTATGTATAATGAGGAAAAAGAATGTAAAACTGAGTGGATTTAATTATGGCAACCATAAAGGCAATGTTTACCTCGTGAACAAAGAAGACAGGGTGTTCCGTGTGTCACCCGTTGTCTGTCACTCCCGCTCTTTGACTGGCGGCGGTGTCTAAGTGACATTGGTGTCATCATCAGCGGGGATGGTCATCTACCTACCTACACACAAACACACGTTATTGTCATTTCTTAAGGTAATATGAGTGATGTGTGTAACAATGATTTAATTAAACCTGAAACACATTGTGTGTGTGTGATTTCGTACGAATGGCACTCCAAGACAAGAGCAGAGATGAGATCAGACGTCATCGAAGAGAAGTGAACTGGATTCGCTCAAGAAGCGAACCTATATCGCGGAGTCGATACGTTGGAAGCCTTCTCTCATAAATGTAAAATAAATTTCTTTTTACATAATGTTTGAATAATTGATCTGTTGTGATATATTCATTTCTTTTGTCTTTTTTACCACCAAGTTCAAGGAATGAGATGTTGTGATGTGCATGCTTTTCTCTATTAAGTCAGTTCCACTCGCCAGAGACTCATTTTACTTACGAAGGATGTTTTTGCTAGGTTTTGATTATGACTTCAATATTTTTCTGCTGTTCCAGAAGAATGAAAAGTAAAGTGAACTCCCTATTATGTGGTGGACCTTAGATAATACTTCAACAAACAATGAAAATAGATTTGTAGAGGCTGAGAGACCTTTTAACATATTTTGTAAGTGCGTGTTTCTGATGTCAGATTTATTGGGAGATGTGGAGCATATTTTATGACAAACATTATTTAAAAATATATTTTCCATCTTCACGGAAAATAAAACCCTAAAATAAAGAGACAAACAGTTTGTATGAAAAGCACAGACAGACATTATTTGATCTTGCGATCAAAGCGTGTCATCTTTAGACAAGCTTCTTCCCACTTCATATTAAAGTTCTTTTCAATTGAATAATTTCATTTCTATCAATCAACGGATTGGTTTCTCCTGAAATACAGTCTTTCACTTTATTTCAATATTCTATTTCATTGCCTCTTTTGTTACTTCACCTGCCTGGTCTTCTTATTTACTAATTACCTTATCTAATTGTTTTTTTCTCTCTCTCTAATTACTGCTAGTTTTTCCTTCAACTTTGTTCTTTTTTTCCCTCACAATTTCCATTTTGGTGTTGTGATTACAGAATATTTTAATTCGATGTGTATATGAATGTATGTACACAAACACACACTGTGTGTGTGTGTGTGTGTGTGTGTGTGTATGTGTGTGTGGTATGTGCTGTAGTAGAAGCAGTGGTAATCGGTCTCGTTTCGCACACAGAATGGACATATCAACAGACATTATCAGTTTCAAGTAGTAGGGAGCACATTATCCACTCAAACCATATACTTCTTGTCTCTTTCACATCTTCTGCCAGCTCTTTAAATATTCTAATATATGTTTGCCCAAGTGGCTAACACCTCAAACTCCTGGGGAACCTGAGTGTGCATTACGGTTTCAGTTCCCGGCTTCCATAAGTCTCGCTTTATTTACAATGCCTTTGCGAAGAGAGTAAACATCACAACAGCCATTTGGCTTCTAGGTTTTGTGTTTTATGAAATCACTATTAAGTAATTACAATTTCGTCGTGAGAATATGTTGATTTCGAGTTTTGCAGCTATAATGAAACAAATAGTCATAAATTTTTATTTATTTTTTAGTCAGGAGGGAAGGCCGTTCCCATGACATTTTATGGGACCTGTAAGATTGGTAGGAGAAAAGGAAGAAGCTATCCTCCTCCAAGCGAAGTCCTTGCCAAATGCTTATGACCGAGATGATTCTTCTAAAGCCACTCCAGGTGTCATGGGAGTGGTGCTAAATTAGGCAACAGAAGTCTGCTATACAAGTTAGTCCATGTTGGGATTCGAACTCAGAATACAAAGTGCCTGAACAAATATTGCAAGGGCATCCGTTCATCTTCCTCTTTGGATTCATACTTTTCCTATTTGACCCTAAAAAGTTGTAAAAGTTGGCTTCGGCGAGGTTTGAACTCAGAACCATTGAGTCGGAACAAATACTGCAAAGCATTCTCCCCAACATTGTGTGTGTGTAATTATTTGTAAGAACATATGCAGACATAAATATATATATATATATATATATAATACATATTTGCATATGCATGTATATACATATATATATTCTCACGTATTTTTATTTGGATAAAAACAAACTACCTTTATTTCTGATTTGTTTGTTTTAGGGTTTTTAGATGAATTAATTTGCATGTTTTTGTTCCATTGTATTGAATAACTAAATTTAAAAAAATAAGTGTCAGTTTATTCTATAATGGAAGAAGCTGACACACTTCCCTTAAACCATAGCTTGATCCTTTGATAGCCATCCTTACATTATCTCCTCTGTAATCTTGTGGAGATTGTCAACTGCAAGGCTCTCCTTAAAAGTTTCATATAAAGTCTTTCTCTCTACTTGACAAAAATTATAAGCCTCTTTCTTATGGTAAATTTACTGAAACACAGGATTTAGTTGTATAATTTTTTTTTCTCCTAAAGGTACAAGGCCTGAAGTCTTTTTGTCGGAGGTGGGGAGTTAGTCGATTACATTGACCCCCTGTGCTCAACTGATACTTATTTCATGGACCCCAGGGCTAGTCATCGTGTATAAGAAATAAAGGAACAGTGGAGCCCTCAACTAAATCATCTTGACCAGGGCTTCATGAAATCCTCTCACTCTCTCTCTTTTTTTGTCTTTATTTTAAACTTCTGATGCACTTTTTATCCTTTATCTTTTACTTGTTCTAGTCATTAGACTGTGGTCATGCTGGGGCACTGCCTTGAAGAACTTTTAGTCAAACGAATCGACCCTAGTATCAAATATTTTTGCTAAGTCTGATACTTATTCTATTGGTCTCTTTTGCCAAACCACTAAGTTACGAGTACGTAAACATGCCAACACCTGTTGTGATGGACAAACAGAGAGAGAGAGAGGGAGAGAGACACACGCATATACAACGGACTTCTTCCAGTTTCCTTCTACCAAATTCACTCACAAGGTTTTGGTCAGCCCAAGATTATAGTAGAAGACACCTACCCTAGGTGCCACACAGTGGGACTGAACCGGGAACTATGTGATTAGGAAGCATGCTTCTTACCACACAGTCACGCCTGTGCTTGTAGAACAAATAAAAATATTTTGATATATTTTATGCATAAAGTATTAAAAATGGTATTTCTGTACTTTAACCTATAAATATAAATAAGGTAAAGAAATTAAGTTATTCACTATCCACTAAATGAAATTCTGTTGTCAAGATAAGAATTTCAGTTGTTATTTATGAAATTCTTTATTATTTTATTTTCACAACACATTTAGCTACAACATGGAGCATAATTGTGTGTTTTATGGCTCACCAATAAGGAATCCTGCTTCTATTCATAAAATTTAAACCTTCTGCCATTTCTTGTCTCTGGTACAAGGTCACAAAATAGATGACCAGTACTCCATAAGGAGAGACAGTAATTATAAATATATTCTCACTATGTTGTTCTCTTTGTGAAAAAGCAAAAACACCAAGATTAACTAAAAGAATTGTTTTAGGTTTGTTGGGTGGGGGTGGGTTGTGAGGCAATAGAATAAATTTCGTTTGTTGTCTTTTACTTAGTCTTTGATTTATGATTGGAAGAGTAAAACTTATTTAAACAAAACCGTTTCATCTCTTTGTACACATGTTCATATGATATAGAATATAAAGCTAATATCATTTCATAAGCCTTGTCTCATCATTGGAGTAAGATTCCAAAAACATCGACCAAGAATGTAACCTTGTCTATGATTGACTTCCTAACTTTAAATTTTAATTTATGGCATCAAGTGATGTTAATAGCAGTAAATGCTCAAATGATTGTAATTACTATATAATTACCAGCAAAAATCATTCTAACTGTACCTCATCTTAACATTCTCATCCAAAATGTATTAAAAACCTAGTTTCTTAAACTATTTGAATATTAGCTGTTGGAAACAGTGCCATTGTTTCAATTCATTTTGAAAATAATGAAGAATTTAGTAAAATAACTTCTTTGATAATCAAACTGGATTTGGAATATAAATGAAATGTTGATGGAAGGTTTTTATTTAGATTCCTTTAAAATAGGACTGTTCTCAGGTTGGTTGATATCAAACTCAGTTTATGGAGTGCTAATTTTACTGATTTGATGAGCACTCCCATTTATAATGTGGGTGGGCGTACTCCTATTTTCATGTACTCATATTCTTAAAGTGATGGTGAAACTCTCCTCTTGAGAACCTTTCAGCTTCCATATTCACATTTGTGTTTATTTAAAAATACAGAAAGATAATCAATGTTATTCTTTTTACATATTTTAAAACTAAAATCTATAATTAATAATTAAAACAATTAAGGAATTGTAATTAATAATGTTAGAGTCCCACTCTGAATAATTTTTGATATGTGGTATCGTGTTTTGAGTTGCTCTGGAATCAACTTTGTTTTTCTCAACTGTTTGGAGTGGATAAAACGTTTGCTGTTATTATGATGGAATTGATTCAATCGACTTACATATCACCCCTCCCCACTACACACACACACACGCACACACACAAATTGGATGTGTGTCTAATTAAAATAAATCAATAAGTAACACTAATTTATGAGCTTTGTTGAATAATTGCAATCACTGCTATTTTTTCCTGCAGTTCTCCCACTTTCTTACTACAACGTTGTACTTCATTACTCCTGTATTGTGTCGAGTTTTCATTCCTCTTTTAAATATATTCAGGAGAACCTTTACTATCCAGTCTGTGTTTAATGAACATCCAGCCTTCTTGACGTCACATCACTTAACAATTGCAGTTATTCTGAACTTTTAGTAAATTGGGTAAAGAAAAGAATTGTTTTCCAACATTTTCTTTTTTCCCCTTCATCTTAAAGTAATTACTTGTAAAAAAAAATAAAGATACTTAATACCTTCTGATTTGGAACATATTTGAGAAAGTCTGTACCTCAATGAAATTAAAATAAATAGTCCAAGAGACTGTGTCAGGCATGGTTCTGCCCACATGGCAACAAATTTGTTTAATCTTCATAACAAGAGTTTAATAGCAGGATTCAAGAAAAGAATACTCAGAAAACAGAATATTTTCCCCTATACTGGCATACATCGTTTAACGTCCGCTTTCCATGCTAGCATGGGTTGGACATATGTATGTATATACATATATGCAGCACTATTTGTGTGGTAAGTTTTCTACAGCCGGATGCCCTTCCTGCCACCAAACCCCTCCTGTTTCCAAGAGGGTTATTACGCCAATAAATCTTGCAAACCAAATACGTGTGTGTGTGTGATCATTGTGTTGGGTTTGGACTGGTCAGGGTCAGCACATATTCAGGTGGGTAGATGGGGTGGGGTACTGCTCACTTTAAAGGTTTGAAGGATTGCACCTTGCTTGTGTTTACTTTCAGCCTGGTTTTTATGGCTGGATACCCTTCCTAGTATCAGCCACTTTACAAAATGTACTGCATGCCGTTTTTGTGGTGCCTGCACCAGAAAGGTGTCATGTCTTTGATAAAACTAAAAGGGTCTCATAACCTCACACATTACAAAGTATATTGGATGGCATGAGCACTGGAAAGGCAGCCCCTTGTACTTAACATAGCTAAAGGGACCTCATAACTTCATATGGCTACTTGCCAACTTCTTCACAGAGAGGTATGAATCATCATCATCATCATCATAATTTAATGTCTGTCTCCCTTGCTGACCTGGATTGGATGGCTTGACAGAAACTGGTAAGGTCGCACCAAGTTCCATAGTTTTGGCTTGGTTTCTACTGCTGGATGCCCTTCTTAATGTCAACCACTCCACAAAGTATATTGGGTGCTTTTTATCTGGTACCTTGGTTTTAGAATCTCAATTCTGTTTTGGTGGATGGGTTTTCTCAAGTACAGCAATGGAAGTTGATAACGAAACATCTTCGTCAGTAATTAGTGAAACTGCCTTCACTCAAGTACAAAGTACTGACAGACAATTGCAAATTCTTCCAACTACTGCCAAAGTACTTCTACTGCTGAGACTATCACTCAACTAGAAACTGCTAAGGTAGTTAGTACATATGGGGGTTAGAAAAAGGACTTAGCATTTATGCTGACCACTGTGAAGGGTCAACTCTGCTGGATTGAAATTGGCTATAACACTTCTGACTGAATTGGGAGAAACTATTCAGAATGTTGCATGGGCAGTTCTTGGTATAGTCCTGCAACAAAAGCTGACTGTTCTCAAATAAGTATGGTGAGGTGTTCAGTAAAGCTACGGTTCTGGGTATCAAACTTCACATCAAGGTCAACTCCAAAACTGGGCAAGAGTTTCTCAAACCTACACCTATTCCATATGCTCTGAAAGAAGGGATTTAAGTTGAACTTGACAAATTACTGTGAGAAGGGATTTATCAGCCTGTAAATTTCTCAGAATGGATTTCTCTAAAAGTTCCAGTTGTAGAGAATGTTGTAACTATAAGTATCTGTGAAGACTTTAAAGAAACTGTCAACAAACCAGCCACCTGTGACAAATGTCCAGTTTCAAAAACCTGAAGATCTGCTGGGCAACCTTGAATAGAGGAAAAGTTTACAAAGCTTAACCTTTGTCATATGTATTAACAATTGCTTTTTGATGAGAATTAATCTCGGGATTAACAGGGATTATTCACAGTGGACCTTTTTTACTCTGGGTTGCAATTTCCAATGTGAAATAAAAAATAGTTTATACTCCACCACATGAAACAAGACTGAGCCCTTCTACTGTATCAGAACAACCTAGTTGGCCTCAAATCATTATATGACCAAGCTGAAAGTGGAGGCTATTCCTGATTATCATGTTCAATGGCTTTGGAAACAAAAGGGAAAAATAGTGTTGTAGTCTTAGATATTAGTCACAGAAAACTAAGTTGCTAAGTTAATCCCCACCTTTCATGGGGTTACCATAACGAGTCAGCCCTACCTTTTATGGTGCTACTACAATGAGTTATCCCTTCCCCTACATCATTTCACGGGGTTTCTCGTAAAGCAATGTTTTCTTTTATTGAGAAGCTATTTTGTTAATTTACTGGCAAGCTGAGAAGCTCATCCCTTCAGTTAGAAATTACCAGAAATAATTATATTGTATAGACGTGAAAGTGTGGCTAAGAAGGTCCCTTGTAAACCATGTCGTTTCAGATTCAATCCCACTGCACAGCATCTTGGGTAAAGTGTCTTCTGCTTGAGCCCCAGGCTGACCAAACACTTCTCAGTGGATAGCAACTGAAAGGAGTTTGGCAGAATCGTTAGTGCACTGGACGTGTGCTTATCTGCATTTCATTTGTCTTAACAGTTTAAGTTCAAATTCTGCCAAGGCTGACATTGCCTTTCATCCTTTTGGGGTTGATAAAATAAGTACCAGTTGAATACTGGGGTCAGTGCGACCAACTTACTACCTCCTCTGAAATTGCTGACCTTGTGCCAAACTTTGACACCAATATATATAGTTGCAGGTGTGACTGTGTGGTAAGAACTTTGCTTCCCAACCACATAGTTCCAGGTTCAGTTCTGCTGTGTGGCACCTTAAGAAGGTGTCTCCTACTATACTCCTGGGCTGATCAAAGACTTGTGAGTAGATTTGGTGGATGGAAGCTGAAAGAAGCCTGTTTTATATGTGTGTGTGTGTGTATTTGTCTTGCCATCACATGATACTTGTAGAATGATTGTCACTGTCATACAAGCTATGTCATTCATTTCCAATTTCTGAATAGAACATGTTTGGTCATGGGGAAATATTATCGTATTTGAAAACAGATGAGGGTTGAACAAGAAGGGCTTCTGCCTGTCAAAAATTTGCCTCAAAAAAACTCCATCTGACCTGTGCAAGCATGGGAAAGTGGATCTTAAAATGACAATAATGATATGTACGTGTTTTTGTATGTACCCTTGTCTTGACATCATGTGATGGTTGTAAATAGCATTGCTGTCATACAATCGCTGTTGTTTCCAGTCTTCTGTGAAAAACATATCTGCCCATAGGGAAATATTATCTTGTTTGGGAACAGATAAGGGTTGCTGACAGGAAGGGCATCTGGCCCTCAAAGAATTGAGAGACTACATTTGAAAACTCATTATTATTTAAGTCCCATACTTAAGACATCTCTGAAAAGTTGGTATACAGTATTGCACACACACACACACACACACACACACACACACATATATATATATATATATATATATATATACACACACACACACACACCACCACCAACCATCATCATTTAACATTCGCTGCCCATGCTGGCATGGGTTATATATATATATATATATATATATATATATATAGAGAGAGAGAGAGAGAGAGCGACGTGTATATATATATATATATATATATATATATTTTACATGGATACACACATATATAGACATACGTGTATATATACTCATATATATATTTACGTGCATGGAGATACACACATACACACTGATGTCACTACTATAGTTACTGTTATACAGTCATCTCATTGAGTATTATTTAGTGAAGTCTTCTTCCTCCGTCTTTGAAGCTCCCCCCCACTTCACAATATAAAGATGAAGTAGAATTAAAGTAGTACCAATTATGGACATTTCGCTCACGTTCATGTTGAGAGGGTCGATGCAAGCCGCTGGTATTTTGGGACCAATTTCCACTCCGTCCACTTCAATAAATGTTATTGTTTCAAATACAACAAACAGCTTTAGATTCCCTTTCGTTTGTCTTCTGTATCAGAAGTATTTCTCGTATTCTTGCCAAGTCTTATCCACATAACGAAAGGGGTTTCATCTTCCAAAATGTAATAAAAAAAATTGTGAGGACGACTACAAAGGAAGAAGGGGCTTCATTCATGTATGCGTTTTGTTCGTTGGCCCTGTTTTAAATAGCTTTTCAAAGTATATGTGCTTACATATTGTAGATGTGTGTTAGTGACTGACACGGAGAGACTAGAAGAGATAGAGGCGGCTACCTTGTTATGTTGAAGAAGAAGACTGTTTTAATGGGCGGGGAAGTCCAAGATTGGTGGAAAGTAGAGTTGTTAGAATGAGGGACTGGGGAAATCTCGCGGCAGCAGCAGCAGCTATTTACTGTGACTGACATTTGGTATTGTTAAAGCTAGTAGTAGTGGTGGTGGTTGTTGTGCCTCAAAGAAAAGACTGCCTCATATTTGCCTTTGTTTTGTCTGCTCATGTTTCTTTTCTTGTTGTCACATCAGCAGGAAGTCATCAACACATCCACCACACCCACACTTGACTGATATTCCAGTTATTCATTCATCTTATAAAAAGACCCGTCTTCCTTTCGTTTCCACTATTTCCCCTCACAAATGCTCCTTTTCTTTCTCTCTTTCTCTACTTAAATCCTATTAAAATGAAACCTCACAACGAATACAAAATATCGATTTAATTTTCCTATGGATTTGATTTTACTGATAAATTTAAGTAGTTTCTTTTCCTATTTTTCCATTACACACATTTTTCTTTTTCTTTTTTGCTTCATCTATCTTCAGAAAATTTGTCTAAAAAATAATTTCAGTAAAAAAAACACATTCTCCTGCTTCAAATTTGTTTTTATCACAATTTCTAAGTCTTCTAAATTACAACTTCCCTCTCAACATATTCCCTTATCTCAAACGGCAACAATTCAACTTGAAATTTCTCTTGTGATAGTAGTGTAGTTGTTGTTGTTGTTGTTGTTGTTGGTGGTGGTGGTGTTAGTATTGTTGGTTGTGTGGCAGTGGTGATGTTGCTGTTGTTGACAGTCATAGTGGTAGTGATTGTGTTGGTGTGAAGATGATGGCGACTCTGTTGTTGTTTTGCATCAAGTCTGCCAAAATTAAGCAGACCTTTGATCAAGGATATTGCAGTGGTGATCACCCTTTCTTTTTGTACAGTAATCTCTCGATTATCGCGGGTTTTACGTTCCACCCCGCCCCCGCGATACGGTGACGGAGTTCTGTAGATCTCGCACTATGGTGGCCTTTTTAAGACAGTATGATAGGAGTTAAAAAAAAAAAAGAAAAGCTAGACTTCTTTCTAGCAGGCCGAGCTAGTGTCATAGTGTCATTTTTGGTAGTGTTGCTGTTGTTTCTTGTTGGTGGTAGTCTTGCTAGTATTAATAATGATTGTGATGTTGCTACTGTAAGTTGTTACTAACAAGATACGAAATATCAAAATCCTGTAGTTTAGAAGAAAACATCCATAATAATCTTTGTAAATATTGACATTGACTGCTGACGTTTTAATGGTAGTTTGTGGTACCACATCAAGTCTGAGAAAATACATGTGGCAACATAATAGTTGTCCATTCTCATGCAATGTCTAAGGTTTAAGATGGTAACAACACACCATGTTTGATGAATGGATAGTGTCACTATATGTCTGATGGATGGATTATGTCACATGTTTGATGAATGGATTGTGTCACTATATGTCTGATGGATTGTGTCAGCACACCGTATGTAAAATTTTGTCACTCCATTTTGCTTAATCGTTGTGACGCAACAATGTACCCGCGGGTGTTTCTGTGAAATCTCTGTGTTGGTGTTTGTGTTATTTCTGTGATTGCTTGTGACATTATCCCTTGTTGGGTGATTGATTTCATATCAGTTGTACAAAGTGATTGGAGAATGAGACACTGCCAGAAACTGCTTTTACATTTTGATATCTTATACATTTCTTCATATTGGCTGACATAGTCTCCTTCATCCCTTTCTAGAAATGATAGGAATATACAGGGTGTCCACAAGGTCTGGGTACATGGAGTAAATAAAATCATAACATAAACAATTAAATATAAGAAATAATAATTTATGAAAGTATGTGTTCATCCCCATGTACCCAGACTTTGTGGACACCCTGTATATGTATTACCAATATATTTTGGTAAACACCCATAATATCTAATCATAAATATATTATTATTTGGTGTGTTATGTCATTGGAGATTTGGTCTTTGGATTCACTTAACTCTCTTTACCCTCAATAACATGTTAGTTCTTCTCTAGACTTCCCATTCAGACTCTCTAGGAATGAAAAAAAAAACACAAGAGCTTTTTGTTTTTAATGCTAGAAAGTGTCACCAGTTTGGAATATATTGCTGTTGTTTACCCCAGATCAGTATTAACTGAACAAACGTATAATTATCTCATCTCATCTTTTGTTTTCACACTTAATATCCAATGTAGTTGTCCTTTTTTTTCTTCTTTTTGGTAAGACAGTACTGCGTAATATTCAGGAGATTTGACTGCTATTTCTAGCACATTAAATAACCATATGGATAGAGAATGGTATAGTTATAGGCTAGTTGAGCATTTTGTATCAATGTCACATTCCTTCATCACCGTACTGAAATGAATTCCTTCAGATATCTGGAAGGCAGATATCTGTTACCTAGGTGACCTAACCAACAGTGGAAGCAAGGGGTGGTGTTTCAAAAGTACAGTAGTCAGAATAAGAAGAGAGTAGAAAACATTGTTGAACTATCAGCTCTGTTGGCAAGACAAGGCTTCTGTGTCCAGGTGTATAGTGTAGGCTGCGTATACTGTATACAGTTAAGTGAAGCTTGGGTATTCAGTGTGAAAGTTAGAAAGGAAAAAAGCAAGTATAACCCACTGAACACATGCAGTGTTAGCGTCCATGGTAGACATAATACAAATGAGTTGAGAGAAAAACTGGTTATAATCGGAATCAGATGTAGTTTACATGGAGAAGACTGTATTGGTATGGGCATTTGGTACACATGAAGGACGAGAGAGGTGGGGAAGAAGTGCCAAGGGATCTGAATGAAAGGAGCCTGCAGTTTAAGGTAGTCCGGAAAGGACATGGAAAGAAACGGTGAGGATTGATTTCAGGCACTAGCGTAGCTAGGGTGTGTGCCGTCTGGGGCAGCCCATTCATTTGCTGTCCACCGGACTCCACAAAAAACACATATTGCCTACAGCAGACCAAAAGTGCTGCCCAGAGTGGATCATCCCTACTGCCCCTCCCCTAGCTATGCTAGTGATCTCAGGAGACTGATTCTTGTGGTGAGAGAGATGGCAATGAGGCATAACAGCAAGCAGTAAGACATGTTGGAGAAGAACCAGGAAAGAAAAAGCAAACTTAAAACAAAGAGGAAGAGGAGTCCATATGTAAATCTGTCCCTGTAAACTTTCTTAATTTATTGGAAACAGATTTCCAGGAATCACTGACATAAAAAAAAAACAAAAAACAAATCTGGTTGTCTGGTAAGAAGTTTGCTTCCCAATTGCATGGTTTCAGGTTCAGTCCTACAGTGTGGCACCTTGGGCAAGTGTCTTCTACTATAGCCTCGGGCTGACCAAGGCCTTGTGAATGGATTTGGTAGATGGAAACTGAAAGAAGCCCCGTTGTATGTATATCTATGTCTATGTGTATGTTTGTCTTGATCCTCACTGCTTGCCAACAGGTGCTTGTGTGTTTACATCCCCATAACTTAACAGTTCAGCAAAAGAGATCGATGAAATAGGTACCAAACTTTAAAAAATAGGTACTCGGGTTGATTTGTTTGACTAAAACTCTGCAAGGTGGTGCCCCATCATGGCCACAGTCTAATGACTGAAACAAAACAAAACAAAATAAAAAGCCTCAAGGCTTTTGTTTTATTTGGAGTGATTCCTGGGAATATTGACTTGAGTGGTTGTCATGCTGCCTTCTCCTGGCCCACGGCAGTTTTCAAGTTTAGCATTACAGACACTAACACTAGCTATGTGGTTAAGAAGTTTGATTTGTCACCATAAAGAGTCCCTAGTTGTGTAGTAGAAGACATTTGGCTAAGGAACGATGCACTTCTTTAATGCTAACCACTTTGCAGAAAGAGCCCCTTTGACTGAGTTGGAGTGTAGTAGAGAGGGAGATGGCCTTATGCCAGGTGTGTATGTATGGGTGTATATGTATTTATATATATATATATATATATATAATCCTAATCGTCATTCTTTAATGATGTGTATGTATATATATATATATATATATATATATATATATATAATTGCAGCGTGGAAGGTGTTTATAAGCCATTTAAAATAACACACAAAATCCGTTAGATTCACTTCAACATTTAAATTTAATTTGTCAAAATATTTTCGTCGCTTTGAGACTGCGACCTGTTCACTGACAAAACGGATTTTGTGTGTTATTTTAAATGGCTTATAAACACCTTCCACGC
Source organism: Octopus bimaculoides (assembly GCF_046866305.1). Lineage (NCBI taxonomy): Eukaryota > Metazoa > Mollusca > Cephalopoda > Octopoda > Octopodidae > Octopus > Octopus bimaculoides. The sequence goes on along the minus strand of NC_142929.1, from coordinate 194,534,659 downwards.
TGCAATTGTTTTCGTTCCAGCACACGATCTCAGATCAGGTCACTTGCTATGCAAGTGCATCTCCGTAATATATATATATATATATATATATATATAAAGTCAACAAAACATATATCAGAAAAGAAGCACACTCTGAAGAATAGAGGAGTAATTATTGCAACAAAGATCTAAATTCCGGTGATAGAGTTAGCAAAGGTTTCGTATCCACGAAAACCACAGCCTTGTGGACAGCTCGTCACACTCTATACAAAGAGAAAAAAAATAAAGCTTTCTACCACGTGGACATGAGGAAATGCTCAGATATTGAGATTTAACAGCTAACGCATCACAACATTAATGAACAGAAAGACCAAAGACAGAATGGACTAAAGAGGACAGGAGGAGAGATGTGAGATGGAGATTTGCTGAAGGGGTCACACGATGAGCGATGAAATATTTCAGACAAAGGACACTAAAATAAGAACAATAATAAATGAGAAGTGAAGAATGGAAGAACGAGTATATAATGCCTATGTTTATTTGGCAAAAAGAAAGAAAAAAAAGACCACCTCAAAAATATAGCATATATATATATATATATATATATATATATACATATATACATATATATATATATGTGCACCTTGTTGCACATTTTATGTGCTTACTCCGGTGTATATATATATATATATATATATATATATATATATATATACACATACATACACATACACACATGCAAATATATGTGCATATATAAATTCATGTGAGTTTATGCTCATAGGTGCAGGTGTGATTGTGTGGTAAGAAGTTTGCTTCTGAAACATGCCTCTAGGTTCAGTCTCACTGCATGGTACCTTGGGCAAGTGTCTTCTACTATGGCCTTGGGCTGATCAAAACCTTATGAGTGGTTTTGATAGACAGAAACTGAAAGTGGCTTGTCATGTGTGTGTGTTTGTGTTTGTGTCTGTTTGTCTCCCATCACTGCTTGACAACTTGATATTGGTGTGTTTACATCCTTGTAACTTAGCAGTTTGGCAGAGGAGACCAATAGAATAAGTACCAAGCTTAAAAAAAGAGTAAGTACTGGGATTGATTTGTTCTACTAAAATTCTTTAAGGTGGTGCCCCAGAATGGCCACAGTCTAAATGACTGAAACATAAAAGATAAAAAATAAAAATGTTTGATACATCACTACCACTTAAAAAAAAACAAACTGGTCTTTGTGTCAGAAAGACAACCACATTGCTAAAACGAATAAGCAATGGGTTTGATATGGCCAAGTAAATCTGATGAAGGTAGTGGGGTTCCAGCATGGCTGCAATCCAATGCCTGAAACTGGTAAAAGAATAACAGAAAAGGATGATTAGACATAATCGATTGTAACATGGTTGTATATGTCGTTGCCTGTCAGTCTGCTGCTATGAGACTCCTATCCTTTGAAGGTTTGGCATCAGCACAGAATAATAACTGCATGTAAACATCAGCAAAACACCCATCAGTTAAATAGTGTTCCTACTACTTACTATAGAGAAATGCATTTAATGGAGTAATTATATGTTGGGTGAGATCCAGGTAAATGGAAGTAGTTGTTTAGCCCCAGATCCAATCTGGATTGAGTAGATATGTGATTAAAAGCTTTCCAGCCATAAAAAAGTTTCATCTTTTTGCATGTTAAGCTCACTTACATCAGTTGACACTTGAAAATGAATGGAAACATTCAACAATTTATTCTACTTCAACGCTTTATCATTTCAACCAGCCATATCAGGCCCAAATATTCTACCTTGTTTTATGTTTAAACCAACCAGATCTGGCCTCTCATGCATATACTACAATGTCATTCTAAAAATAAACAAACATTTAATCAAAGTTTTGAATCTATAAAATAGTAATGTGAATAATATTTTTTACATTTGTCAGATTAACCTGAATGCTAAAGAGCTAAGTAGATATAAAATGAAGATTACAGCTCTGAGTTTTTAAGAATAAGTGGGAAAACGTCTGTTTCTATTTGAGAATTTCTTTGCTAGACACAAAGTTATAGCTAAGCAAAGTCCATTTTTAGACACAATATGATTGTTGCGGTAAAATGCACCGGAATTGACTAAGAGTCACAACATATAAGTCAATTGTGTACATTTGTTAAAAGTACATGAGAGCAAGTTCAATGTCTTACATAGCTACATGGTTAATCATCAGTAATACAATTCATTGATATTAAATGCACTTGAATAATGAGGACAAATTCCATTGAAACAAGACTGAAGCATGTATATATCTGCCATGAACTTGTCCTTTTAAGGATTTTAGCTCAACTTTATAAGTTAATAAAATGTTCATTAATTCTGGTCATTGCAGCAGTAAGCTGTACCTACTCATAGTTTTATTCATTGCATGTTTAAGCAAGGCGGTGAGATGTAATTGTCTTGGCACAAATTCAGTGAAGTTATGAATTGTCAATATTTATCTGGTAATTCAGTACTATGTAATATTCAGTGAGTAGGATAGATGCTTACTGCATTCGCTGGGAGCTTACTACTTAACTTCTTGATTATTTTGTCTTTTATTGAACTTTTGTCTTTTGAATAAATTCTTCAGAATTCTCAAAGCTTATGTGCAGACTTGGCATCAGAACAAATCTCTTACAATCTCTGGTAATTTTATGACAACCAGAACTCTATAATATAACTAAAATAGCCAGACTTCTTCATCTGAACCAAAAAATACTTCAGTCTTGAAGACTTGCTGATATTCTACAGAACATAATTAACATTCACACACCTGGCAATGGAGCAGCTCTTATACACAAACACTTGATTGTAATATTATCCTTTAACTGATTGGCAAATTGCCCTACGTAACAACTAGTTGCCAACTTACATGTTCTATCCTCCATTTACCCTTACATCATAATTACAATACTTCTTGGGTCTTCTCCATATTCTCATAAAATGGTAAGAAGAGAAGGGACAGTGCCCATGACAGTTGTAGTTCCTCTGATATCAATGTGGTTCATGTTTAGTGTTGCCAAAGCCCACCTAATGTATCTTTCTCTCCTCTTGCCTTTCCTTCTAAATATCTTTCTTCAGGACCACATAATAATAAATGTGACCCAATTCTTCCTTCCTAGAACTATGCCTCCTTGAAATTCCTCCTTTGCCCCTGTTTGATTTACAGTGATGTAAAGAAGTTCAAATTCAGCATGAACTGTATCTACCTGACCCGTCTGGAAGAGTGTGGAAAGATCAATGGTACTATTTGCCTTCAATTAAATGATAAAAAGAAAAGATGTCCTTTTTAGTTTATCGATGCCTTTCCCTTCCAGCTACAGGGACAAACCAATTTTAAGAACTTCTGAATGCTTACCAAATTTCAACCTTACGATCCCACCAAGGTTTGAAATGTTGATATTAGACTTTAACTTCTCATCATTTGTAACTTTTGTAAAAAAAATTGTTAAGCAATAAAAATTTAAGCTGAATATGATTTAACTTCCTTACCCTTATCCCTGCTAGCATTTCCATCTCTCATCTTCGACAATCTAACCATCCATTCACCTTCTAACAATATTCTGTCCCAAATTCTTTGTCAATTCTCTCAACAACTTTTACTGTTTTATTTTAAACATTCTGTATGTAAGATAATAATTCCAATTGAAATAGTTAGCCATTAATATTTTCACTGTATAGTAATTAGAGTTGATAGGATGAAGTCAGTAATTCTATTTAAAATTGTTGTTGTTGTAGCCTAGTCAATTCTGCTCATGTAGCCCTCACATCACAGCTAAATAAAGTAATTCCAATATCAAACACCCGTTTCCATTCAACAGTTGTCCAACCTTTTCTCTCTTAATACTTAAAGCTTCAAAAATATGGTCCATCGTTCTAAACATGGAAACTGGTTGTAGAGTTAGTTGGTTGCTATATTGGACCAGATTGATTGATTATACAGAAGCTTTCTTTTGTGACATTTAATTTTGTGTCTATCTGTCTTGGATCGCTATTTGCTGGCAATAATAGAATCAGTGAGTCGTTATAGGTGACCTCATTTAATTATATCTACCATTTATTAGAAAGGCAATTATTTATTCTATATATTAGCTTATATATATACACTAATATTGAACAGTGAGAATGACTTCTCAACACAGCATCAATGAATAAATATTCATTATTTGTTGGTCAACAAGGCTACCAGTGGTTTCATGTGAAAATATCTTCACAATTGTTCAAGCGTGCTATATGGAAGTGTTGGTACTTGGGTGTCTTGACCATGGGGTTATTTGTAGGGCACTTAACTAGAATAGATTATCAACTTGTTCAGTATCAGATTGTCACCTACTTAACAATTTCTAAAACTGGAGTTAATTACTTGACTTGTGGATTTTTGAGGAAGAATAACTTGGCCACCAAAACCATGTTGTCCTTTAGTTGTTGTAATACCATTCTTGTCGTCACAAGCAATTTTTCATTACATATTTCTTTTATAATCTTTCTCCATACAGATGACAGTACATGATTCAGATGTTGGCTTCACAAATATAAAACTGTGGGTTCGATTGAGACCAGGCAGCTTATTGTGTTCTTGAGCAAAGCACATGTCCAGTTTACTTAGCTGAGAATGAATAGCAGGTGATTGTTGTTTCAGTCCTTTTTCTTCCCTCCAGTTGTTACATCCTCTATGCTCCACTGAGTCAAGGTTAGGAGGGCTGAGAGGGTCTCTGTCCCTGACTACATGGATACCTAAAACAGTGAAAGTAGGATAAATGTTACACTCATTTGTGATTGTGGCTAAGTTTTAAACTCGTTCAGCTAAAGAAATCTTTTATTACATTCTTTTAAATTGTTCTTATTGCTAGCTTCTCCTGTTACTTAGCTAACAGGAGTTATTTACTTCTCTACTTCTACCAAACAGATTCAAGGTCTAGACTGTTAGGGTAAGGCTAAAAGCAACCAGAAAAGAATCATAAACTAGATTATAGAAAACTTTAACCAAGTAGAATCTCTCAGGTAACATAATGTAAATTGTGCCACAAAACTGTGCTATGCTTTATTTGTTACACATGTAGACATATTATAAGGAACCAGTGATGACTGTTACATGAAGTGTTTCCATCTGCCTATCCTGAATTCCGTTCTTTAGCCCAGAATAGGTCATCCAGTACTTATAGGAGTTTGACCTCATGGCTGATAATGAAAATATTTGCTCAGCACTTGACATGTGCAAATTAAGAATTCACACTTATGAACACTGCTCCCATACACAAGACAGACACTTGTACACACATGCACACGCACACGCACACACACACACACACAAATAGGGACTCCTGTTAGTTATTGAAATTTGCTGAAGAGGTTAATTGTGCACTCTGAGTTCAAATCTAGCTAAGGTTTACTTTGTCTTTCATCCTTTCAGGGTCAACAGAAAAAAAAAACCAATCCATGAACCCTGGTTTGGTAGGACTCTTAAAGGGTTGGGTGAGGTGCCTGATAGTATTTGTAAGTCTGTGAAGTTAACATTTGTGTCAAGTTGTATTGGCCCTAAAATAGGGATCTCTCCCTTGAACAACACTAATTGGGTAGAGAGGAGTGACTTGCATATATAAGCAACCTCCAATTCTTTTACAAAAGCCCTTATTAACACCTGCATAGGTAGATAAATTTCAAGTATGGCTTATGGTGGCTCCCTACAAGGGTTCAGCCTGATTCTGTTTATGGGCTTGATTTGGCATACCTGTGGCTAAAAGTGTTTTCCTTTCCTGTACTTGGTGTATCTAGAATTACATTATCCAATGTACCCTTCCTTTTTAAGGATAGTTCAGTGCATTGGGAGAGAAAATTGGTTGCTTTTTCTAGCAGATTTAGTGGCAATGTGGAGGCTAGCTTGTTGGGCTGTCTTTTCATTTTGCTTTATGACTTCACTAGTCACTTTGGTCTGTTTCCAGTCACATGGTCCATAGTTAGGCTGAAATTAAGCTACTTACTCTATGTACTTCACAGTTCTTGCATGGTAGACTTAATTTCCATCATTTCACACCATCGCTTGGTCCTTGGGTGCATTTAGTGAAATTTTCACCATTGTAAGTATTTCGACTCAGTCTCCAGTTTGAAGATTACATCCTCCTTCTCACTAGTTTCTGCAATCTTGTGAAAGGCCATGTATTGGGGTTGCTGTCCTTACTTCTCTTGATAAGCAAATAAAATTATGAAATGACATTAAGGTGAAATGGATGGTTACTTCCTCATTTTGAAAGTTATGAGTTTAAACCTACAATTGAAATATTTAGGGTTATTATGGGGGAGTGAATACTAAGTTGTCTAGTAATGGTACCTAAAATGGACTGGTGCCTTATTTGTATATTTGTTCCCCTTAAGCTTAACACCACAAAACCAGACTAAGCAGTGGATATTAGAAGATCCTGTAGAATTTAGTTGACATGTTTCGCAATCTAATGTCACACAATTTAATTTGGATTTATCATTCAGCCAAGTGTGACACTCGAGTATGATTTGAGCTTCCATAGGAGACATACATTGTTGTTGTTGTTGTAGCTCCTGGTCTGAACAAACAGACTTATAATAAGCAAAGCGTTCCAGTTATGACCATTCCAACTCATTTTCAGATAGTGTGCTTTTCTCCCTTGTTTTAATAAACTGTGATTTGGCTGCAACTTCTCTCGTGTGTGTCAATCAACCAACGTGGAAACTTCCATGTTGGTTTATGTTTCTATTTATGACACTGGTTGGCTTGGATTGACAAGAAGAGGAGGATCTTCCTCTTCTCTCGCTCTTTTCTGAACATCCTTACATTTTTTGCAGTTTTACTTTACACAGAAGCACCATTATGCACACACATACCTTTTTACATTTAAACACATATATTTTTATACACACTGAACCGCAAAAGAAACATGAGACGTGTGTAACTGTGAAATATGTTTTAATTTCATTATGTCAGAGATTATCTCTGACATAATGAAATTAAAACATATTTCACAGTTTGATAAATCTGATAAAGTCAAATTCTTGGATGCACTTCGACCACAGCCTATGGGTCATTGTCATGTGTTCTGGTAGTGTGCAGATCCAGCATATCGAGATTGTAGAGTGTGATATGTTCAATACTGTGTATGCTCCCCCCACTGGGTGTTCAAAACAGCCATACACTGTCAGTACATGGAGTGCATGAGGCGGTTCACAAAAGCCATTGGCACCTGTGCCCACACCACACGAGTTGTCAGCCTTGGGACCACCTGGTGCAGACATCTCTGGATTTCATCCCACAGGTGTTCAATTGGGTTCAAATCCGGGCTGAGAGCCAGCCATGGCATGGTTCTGATGTTGTGCTGATGCAGGAAGTCCATGGTGACCTGGTTGAGTGGGAGGGAGCATTGTCCTGCTGGAACACATGGCTATGGTGACGCATAAAGAAGGGCACAATGTGAGGTCTCAGGATCTGGTCAACATAGCCCTGTGCTGTGAGGCCATTCCCTCTGCCTGCACCGACATTTTGGAACACATGGAGCCCAGTTCTCTGATTCAGGCCTTTCGTACCTCAAACCATGATGCTTTGGCCATCCCATGCATCTCTCTCCATGACACATGTGTCTCTGTAGCGTTCACTCTTCCTACACCACACCCTCACTCTGCCATCCAAGGTAGAAACGCAGTACCAGCTCTTGTCAGAGAAGAATCTTGATCTCCATTGTTGATGCTGCCAATGTCGATGCTGTGTAGCCCACTGTAGTCATACCTGATGGTGGAGTGCGGTGAGGACAGGCCCTCAAGCAGGACGATGGCAATGCAGGTTGTTAGCAGCGAGTCGACGTTGTACTGAGTCGTTGCTGATGGGTCACTGTCCAGTGCCAAGGGTCTTGCAAACTGTCACACTGGCCGGTCTGAAGCGATCACAAAGGCATTGCAGGTGGGTGCAGTGGTCCTACCTGAGCATGGTCCTCTGCGGGGACATTCTGCAGTGCTGCTGTTGTTATTGTATCGCTGTTGCAGGCAATAGATGGTGCTGACATGGACATTGTGTATAGTGTAGGCTGCGTATACTGTATACAGTTAAGTGAAGCTTGGGTATTCAGTGTGAAAGTTAGAAAGGAAAAAAGCAAGTATAACCCACTGAACACATGCAGTGTTAGCGTCCATGGTAGACATAATACAAATGAGTTGAGAGAAAAACTGGTTATAATCGGAATCAGATGTAGTTTACATGGAGAAGACTGTATTGGTATGGGCATTTGGTACACATGAAGGACGAGAGAGGTGGGGAAGAAGTGCCAAGGGATCTGAATGAAAGGAGCCTGCAGTTTAAGATGGCCATGTATATATATGTGTGTGTGTGTGTATATAGGAAGTTAAATTATATGCCGGTCATAGAGTGACCAATGGCTTCACTAAGCATAAAGCATTTAGCCTTATAGACAATTCATCAGAGTCCAATGGCCATGGACATATAAGCTCTGACATTTCGTGTATATATATATCGGAGACCCCCGTCGGTCACGAATGACCATGGGATTGCACCTAGAAAGTTACCCTCCGAGGTACAAGTCCGGGCAAGGTTGTTTATGAAAGACCAGCAGTCGCTCATGCATACCAGCCTCCCTTCTCCATGCCACCGACGTTGTCCAAGGGAAAGGAAAAGGCTGACACAGCTTAGCACCAATGATGTCGCAACTCATTTCTACAGCTGAGTGAACTGGAGCAATGTGAAATAAAGTGTCTTGCTCAAGAACACAACATGCAGCCCGGTCCAGGATTCGAACTCACAACCTCATGGTTGTAAGTTCGATGCTCTGACCACTGAGCCATGCACCTTCACTGCATATATATATATATGTACGTATATTATAAAGAGAAATATTTATAAAGTCACCGCTCTCAAGTAACACAAAATCAATTGCTTGTTGTTGTTTAAATGTTTCCATTACTAATTCTGACTGGTTCTATTGATCTGAGAAGGTAGAGCGATGGTGTGTGTAGGTGGGTGTAATGTATTGAATATGAGAACTAGCTGTGGCTAGGAATTGAACTTAGATCACTGACACATTTCTTCCTCTTAACTTACAGTGCTTGTCTTATTTGTCTGTTTTTCTAGATGCACAACCATCATCCTAGTCATTTCTAAAAGATGAGTAGTGCTCATTGAAGTACTCTCCAATATCTATTGTATTATCCTCAATCACTTTTGGATTCACAGTATTTAGTGGATTAAGCTAAATTCCTGGAGGATATTTAATCTGGTTGCATTCTATTTCTGCCATCCCAATATCAATCATGTTAACCCTTTAGCATTTAAACCAGCCATATCTGGCCCCAAAATTTTGTTCAAACTGGTTAGATTCAGCCTTTCATACCTACTCTGCAATTTCATTCCAAAAGATATGCAATCACATCATCATTGATTAATTCAAAACAATGTGAATAAATAATCTGAATGCTAAAGGGTGAAATATCAAACTGTTGATGTTGAAGTTCCAGTCAATTCTGTCAGAGAAAGTGGTTTGTCATGGTTCTGTAGCCTGGTAAGAGATGTTCAGTTTGATTGGTTTGAGTTGGTTATCCTTCATCTCTTTGTTCTGAGGCAGACTATCCAAACAATTGAGGATGTAAAAAGGATGAGTAAAGTTACTTCTTGCTGTTTGTGCAGCAGACATACAATTTAGAAATACATTATTTAACGTGTCCTACTTTTTTGAAGATTATAAAGTGTGCTTTGAAGAGAATTTGATTTCTATTTCTTGCAGTTTGAATGACAGGGTCAAGGTTTTCATCATTTTTTGTATCGTTGAAAGCTCTAAGGATTCGCATATATTCATCATCATCATCATCATCATCATCATCATCATTTAACATTTGTTTTGCATGCTGACATGGGTTGGCTGGTTTGACAGGAACTGACAAGCTGAAGAGCTGCACTAGGCTCTAGTTGTCTGCTTTGGTATGGTTTCTATGGCTTGATACCCTTCCTAATGCCAACCATGTTACAGAGTGTACTGGGTACTGCCTGTTAATAAGTTACACATATGTTTTCTATATATGCTTATGTTATGTCTTTTGCGTGTCACCTGCTCTGTCTTTGTCTTCTTTTCTGAGTTGTTTTGATTGTTAATGTTTTTCAGTGTCTGTTTTTAC
>NC_142929.1:194239562-194241532 GCF_046866305.1 Octopus bimaculoides | reverse complement strand
ATATATATATATATATATATATATTATATATATATATATCTTAATATATATATATATATATATATAATATATCTATATATATATATATATATATATATATATATATATATATATGTATATATATATATAGTATCTATATATATATATGTATATATATTATATATATGATATATATATATATATATATATATATATATATATATATATGTATATAATATATATATATATATATATATATATATGTATATATATATATATATATGTATATATATATATATATAGTATATATATATATATATATATATATATATATATATATATATATATATATATATATATATATATATATATATATATATATATATATATATATATATATATATATATATATATATATCATATATATAATATATATATATATATATATATATATATATATATATATATATATATATATATATATATATATATATATATATATGTATGAGATACAGTTTGGGTTCGTGCCAGGTAAAAGCACTACTGATGCCTTATTTCTAGTGAGACAGTTGCAGGAGAAATACATAGCTAAGGATAAACCTCTGTACCTGGCATTCGTTGACATGGAGAAAGCCTTTGACAGGGTCCCCCGATCCCTTATCTGGTGGTCAATGAGGAAACTTGGGATAGAAGAATGGTTAGTGAGAGCTGTGCGAGCCATGTACAGAGATGCTGCCAGTAAGGTGAGGGTTGGAAATGAGTACAGCAATGAATTCCGGGTAGAGGTAGGGGTCCACCAAGGTTCCGTCCTCAGCCCCCTATTATTTACCATAGTCCTCCAGGCAATCACAGAGGAGTTCAAGACAGGCTGCCCCTGGGAGCTCCTCTATGCTGATGACCTTGCCCTAATTGCGGAGTCACTATCAGAACTAGAGGAGAAGCTTCAGGTGTGGAAGCAAGGTCTAGAATTGAAGGGCCTTAGAGTCAAGCTAGCTAAAACCAAAATCCTAATAAGTAGGAAGGTAGATAAAACACAAACCCCTTCAGGTAGATGGCCCTGCTCAGTATGTAGAAAAGGAGTAGGTAGTAACTCTATAAGATGTACCCGGTGCAAGCTATGGACACATAAGAGGTGCAGCAACATCAAAGGCAGGTTAACTAGCAAGTTAGTTTTTGTTTGTGGCAGATGTTCAGGTGCAATAAAGACTGCAAACAAACAGGAAACAACTTCTATCTCATTCCAGGGTGAAAAACTAGAGGTAGTCGATAGCTTCCGCTATCTGGGCGACCAAGTTAGTAGTGGGGGTGGGTGCGCTGAAAGTGTAGCTGCTAGAATAAGAATAGCCTGGGCAAAGTTTAGAGAGCTCTTACCCCTGCTGGCGACAAAGGGACTCTCACTCAGAGTAAAAGGCAGACTGTATGACGCATGCGTACGAACAACCATGCTATATGGCAGTGAAACATGGGCTGTAACTGCTGAGGGACATACGTAAGCTCGCAAGGAATGAAGCCAGTGTGCTCCGTTGGATGTGTAATGTCAATGTGAATACCCGTCAGAGTGTAAGTATCTTGAGAGAAAAGCTGAACATTAGAAGCATCAGTTGTGGCGTGCAAGAGAGACGATTGCGCTGGTATGGACATGTGGTGAGAATGGAGGAGGATAGCTGCGTGAAAAAGTGCCACACCCTAACAGTTGAGGGAACCCGTGGAAGAGGTAGGCCCAGGAAGACCTGGGCTGAGGTGGTGAGGCAAGACCTTCGTACATTGGGCCTCACCGAGGCGATGACTACGGACCGAGACCTTTGGAAATGGGCTGTGCGTGAGAAGACCCGGCAAGCCAAGTAAGATCGTTGCCAGTGCCCCTGGACTGGTTCTTGTGCGGGTGGCACATGAGATGCACCATTTTGAGCGTGGCCGTTGCCAGTACCGCCTGACTGGCTCCTGTAGGATTTTCGAGCGAGATCGTTGCCAGTGCCCCTGGACTGGCTTGT
>NC_142929.1:194189562-194232062 GCF_046866305.1 Octopus bimaculoides | reverse complement strand
GATGTTGATGAAATTTTAACCATACAGATTACACACAAATAAAGTAATATTTCTAAAATTTTTTCTTAGAAGTTACAAAGACCCCTTCATGGGGACTTCACACCCACAATTTAGTCATTTTTCCTAAGCAAAGACGAATACAGTTGTACCATTGGTAGCTATAGGGTCACCCGAACATAACAGATGAGCATTATTTGTAATTCAACGGTACAACAGTGTAAGACTATCCTTTCAGATATACTTACATTGTGATTTCTGCAATGTGGTGCATAAATTGTCAAGTAAATGAAACTCATCTTTGCCTCCACTGATTCACTTGCAAAGTGATGAGTAAAATTATTTCGTTGCAGACCTCCTTTGAGTCTTTTTATTACCACTACGACACATATAGTCCCCAGCTGGTAACATTGATTTCAAGGCCTTCCCAGATGAGTGACTGGTTGTTCTAAGACATTTATTGATTGTAAATATTTTCTGCCCAGTTACCTATCGGTAGAGTGGTCATTTGCAAACTCCAGAGGCGACACTTTCATTTCCCTTTACTCCAAACGTCACACACTGTTGTTTCTATTGAGTCATGCCCTTCCAATTGCTATAGATCCATAATGCATCTTAAAGCTGTACCTGTCACCTGTATGGTGACGAATCCTACATTGGGGAATGGTAACGACTAGGCTACGGTAGCTGACTGATTATCGTGATGTGTATATGTATACATATAGATGTATATGTACACGTTATTCCACTGACTGAAACAATCACATTTCGATACTGTAATGACAGATACTTTCAGAGAGAGAGAAAGAGAGAGAGAGAGATGTATATGTATACATATAGATGTATATGTACACGTATATGTATAGATATATATATATATAGATATAGATCTATATGCATACATGTATATGTATACATATGTGTAGATGTATAGATATATAGATGTACATGTAATATATGCACATATATACATGCATACAGATATCTATACATATATACACCCATCACACACACATACACATGCACACAAACACACACATTAGTCATTTGTTTTCTTATCCAAAACTACGTCAAAAGTACTGAACGGATCTTTATGAAATTTGGAAATTATATTCTATGCATAACGGCCATAACTCCCATGAAAATTCATATATTTTTGATGTTGATGAAATTTTAACCCGAACATAACAGATGAGCATTATTTGTAATTCAACGGTACAAGTGTAAGACTACCCTTTCAGATATACTTACATTGTGATTTCTGCAATGTGGTGCATAAATTGTCAAGTAAATGAGACGCATCTTGTCTCCACTGATTCACTTGCAAAGTGTTGAGTAAAATTATTTCGTTGCAGACCTCCTTTGAGTCTTTTTATTATCACTGCGACGCACATAGTCCCCAGTTGGTAACATTGATTTCAAGGCCTTCCCAGATGAGAGACTGGCATTCCACTTAATGTCTATGTTCCATGCTGGCATGGATTGGAGAGTTATTAATGTAGAAATATGGTATCGTAGCTACTAACAGTTAAGGGTTGCGTAGTCTAGACAGCGTTTTTAGATTTCATTATTCTCTTTAACCCGGGCAAAGCCGGGTATTTCTGCTAGTATATATATAAAGACGGGCTTCTTTCAGATTCCGTCTACCAAATCTACTCACAACGCTTTGATCGGCGCGAGGCTATAGTAGAACATACTTGCCGAAGGTGCCACGCAGTGGGACTGAACTCGGAACTATGTGGTTGGGAAGCAAGCTTCTTACTACACACACACACATATATTTTATTTGTTTCAGTCATTTGACTGCGGCCTTGCTGGAGCATCGCCTTTAATCGAACAAATCGACCCCAGGACTTATTCTTTGTAAGCCTAGTACTTATTCTATCGTTCTCTTTTGTCGAGCCGCTAAGTTACGGGGACGTTAATACACCAACATAGGTTGTCAAGCGATTGTGGGGGTACAAACAGATACACAAACACACAAATACATACATATATATATATATATATATATATATATATATATATATATATATATATATATATATATATATACACAACGGACTTCTTTCAGTTTCCGCCTACCAAATCGACTCACAAGGCTTTGGTCGGCCCGAGGCTATAGTATAAGATACTTGGCGAAGGTGCCACGCAGTGGGACTGAACCCGGAACCATGTGGTTGGTAAGCAAGCTACTTACCACACAGCCAGATATATATATATATATTATATATATATATATATATATATATGCGTATATGGGTACATAATGTCACCAACGGTGCAAATAACATGAAATACGTAAACAACAAGAAAAAAAAATTGAAAACAGGACAGGTAAACACAGAGAAAGGACTCTTCATAAGTTGTCAGCTGTCTATCTACTCCTCATTTCGAGCATTCAACAACAATATGAGTCTTCAAAGACAGTTTCTCCTATAAATTCTAAAATAAAATTTAGGATTTATGGAAGGTCAAAGTTGGGAATAAAAAGATGACAGTGAAAACATACAAGGAAACCGAACGAAAACAAACATGGCGGGAGGGGGGGGGGTCGTTAGACCAGAACGAGAGGAAAATAGTGAACGCTGGGAGAAACATTATTTTTGAAAAGAGAAAAGATAGAAGAGACAGAGAGAAAAAACACGTCCATTCTTTTAAACATCCGTGCAGGAAAAGAAAGATGGTCACGTGCGGAAAAGAAAGATGGACGATGGTCACATATGAGCAACGAGAGAGAGAGGGCGAGAAAAGTGAAAGAGGGGTGAGACAGAGAGAGAGAGAGAAAACGGTGAAGGAGGGAGGGGGAGAATATAATATAATAAATGTGAATGTCAGTGTATCACACTTTTTCAACTTTACTCCTAGAGGCCGTAGCCCGTAATACCATTTTGGAAACAGGCTGACTCCATAAGTAAATTAAAAACATTCCGGGCTGCATCTGGACTCACAATCCTGAAATTTTGGATTCCTATGTTTTCATTACTGCCATTGTTTTCGGCGATTTTTTTACTTGACTTTTTGCGACAAATGTTTTGTACAATAATTTTTTTATAATCTAAAGGCTAACTCCGTGAGTAAATTAAAAACATTCTGAGCCGAATTCGGACCTGGAATCATGGAATTTTGGATTCCTATGTTTTCATTACTGCCATTGTTTTCGGCGATTTTTTTACTTGACTTTTTGCGACAAATGTTTTGTACAATAATTTTTTTATAATCTAAAGGCTAACTCCGTGAGTAAATTAAAAACATTCTGAGCCGAATTCGGACCTGGAATCATGGAATTTTGGATTCCTATGTTTTCATTACTGCCATTGTTTTCGGCGATTTTTTTACTTGACTTTTTGCGACAAATGTTTTGTACAATAATTTTTTTATAATCTAAAGGCTAACTCCGTGAGTAAATTAAAAACATTCTGAGCCGAATTCGGACCTGGAATCATGGAATTTTGGATTCCTATGTTTTCATTACTGCCATTGTTTTCGGCGATTTTTTTACTTGACTTTTTGCGACAAATGTTTTGTACAATAATTTTTTTATAATCTAAAGGCTAACTCCGTGAGTAAATTAAAAACATTCTGAGCCGAATTCGGACCTGGAATCATGGAATTTTGGATTCCTATGTTTTCATTACTGCCATTGTTTTCGGCGATTTTTTTACTTGACTTTTTGCGACAAATGTTTTGTACAATAATTTTTTTATAATCTAAAGGCTAACTCCGTGAGTAAATTAAAAACATTCTGAGCCGAATTCGAACCTGGAATCATGGAATTTTGGATTCCTATGTTTTCATTACTGCCATTGTTTTCGGCGATTTTTTTACTTGACTTTTTGCGACAAATGTTTTGTACAATAAATTTTTTATAATCTAAAGGCTAACTCCGTGAGTAAATTAAAAACATTCTGAGCCGAATTCGGACCTGGAATCATGGAATTTTGGATTCCTATGTTTTCATTACTGCCATTGTTTTCGGCGATTTTTTTACATGTTTTTTAATGATGAATATGATCATGATTGGGATATGACTCTGGAAGAAGCAATTGCAACAAATTCTCCAAAACAAGTCGGAGATCTGTTTGCAGATCTTCCCATTCGGGGTCAGTTAAAAGTCCTGTCCAACTCATAGAGGATGGAATCCTACGTGCAACACAAATCGACATAAACAACCTTAAGAAAAGTACAACACAGCAACACACACTCCTCGAAAATACTGCCGTACATATCCACTTAGAACCCCAGAAACAAACAAGTCTTCACCATCATCACTCAAAATCTACCAATGTTACATAAGGACCTCAAACTAAAGGAAATTTTATACACACATAAGATAGTTAAAGCCACAAACAACCGAAGTCACAAAAAAAAAAAAAGATCCTCACAAAAATTATTTTCTAAAATAACGGACGCAAAAGTGAAAAAATGTAGTAAACCAAATTGCGCATCATGCCCCATCCTTCTAGAAGGATCAGAATTCTTTTTTAAAGAGTGACAAAAATTCAAAATCAAATCTGACTTTACTTGTGCCTCGGAAAACCTGATTTATGTTACAAGATGCTCGGGTTGCCACCAGAATTACATAGGTACCACAGAATTATCGCTCAGACGCAGATGCCCTCTGCACCGACAGCAGATTGCATTCCCAGAATACAAAATGATACCCTTTAGTGAACACATTGACAGATGCGCAAAACAACTGCAACCACAATTTGTAATCTTTCCATTTTATCAATGTGCTATTGGAACACCAACACAAATTAGATTAAATGAGGAAACCTAGTTCATTGAAAATATAAGCCAAAACTTAACCATTTCTAGCATTTTATTATATTGTTATTACTGTCCTTTTAGTAAACAAATGAACAAGTAAATTGACATAATGCAACGTCTGCAAGTTGATGAATACCACCTATTAATCCCCTCCATTTTCTTATTACTCTATATAATTATATATATACTATTTAATAATGATCCCTGGCTTACCATCCATGCAGGAAGTGCAAAAGATTGTCTTAACTGGTAACTGGTCACATGTATTGAGAAGAGCATCGTCGCTGTGAATTTTCTTTGTTTTCTTTTTCTTCATTTTTTGCTATTTAAAAATATTTTCTTCTTTCCTTTTTCTTTCTTCCCCTTCTTTTCTAGCACATGACTTTGTAAACAAACAATCTGGTGTGTTTATTTCAATGGCCTACCAATGTATACAGTGAATTTCTTTGCCTTAGATGTCGGGAAGACACTCAGCAAGAAATGGAAACAAAATTGAAAGATACTAATAATCCTTTCCCCTAAAGGCACAAGGCCTGAAAGTTGGTGGGAGAGGACTAGTCGATTATATCGACCCCAGTGTACTGTTTCAGGGTTTGGTAAATCACTGAACAAAATTTTAGCACTTCTCAGAAAAGCTTTTTTTATAAATTTTCCATCTGTAAAAGGTCTACCTTCATCGGTTATACAATGAGCGACTGTGTAACTACATTCGTTGGCTTTATTTTGGGTTCCAAGCATTTGAACAAAAGCAGAAGTGCTTCTTTGGTAACTAGAAAGATCCCAATTTAGGGCTTCCCTTTTCTCATCAGGGTTTTTAGATGTCGTCTGGTGTCTCAGTTTGACAGCGTCTTTGTACGCTTGATGTACGACATACGACAGATCCACGGCAGAATGCACACACAGCACGATCATTTTGCTGTACAAATCCATACTCAGTGCTCCAGAAATCTTGAAATGGATGAACATAAAGGGATCTTTTTTAAAACGGGGGCCACATTTTTCATTAACGAAACACTTTGAAACTTGGGACACTGGTAGAATGTGTCATATAAAACATCTTTTTCTCTTAGTCTTCTTAAGAAAAATTATTATATTGCAACTTATTTCATGTTAAAGTTGTCGTATTTCTGTAATTTCAACCAATGACTGACGTCCATTCAGCCGAATACATTAGGTGCTGACTACGTAAACAAACGATTCTCAAACGATTCTGGCGGTGATAAAATTATTATTTCCTTGTCAAAAAATGGCTGAAGCATATTGGCAGTAGCTAATAAACCTTTCTATTATAGGCACAAGGCCTGGTTTTTGAGGGAAGGGTTAGGGTTAGGGTTAGGGCAAATGTTGTACACATACACTTCAGGCAGATGTTAACGAAATTATATTAAAAATAAAACGAAGGAAAACGAACACACGTGTGTTGCCTCTCTGCAAAATGTCAGAAGTAATGGAGATTAAATACGCTTTACACCGCTTAAACTGCCAAAGGAGTAACTGTAAACAGCTGAATACTTGTCAGTGATTGGTTGAAATTATCGAAATAAGACAATTTTTTACATGAAATAACTTCGAATACAAAGATCTTTTTCTGTTCTATAACACAAAATAGATAAGTATACGAAGTTTGAAAGTCTTTCGGTACCAAAAACACTACATAAAACATAAATGAAAACTGGTGCCCCCGTTTTGAACTAGATCCACATAAAGTTTTTGTCTTTTGTTATTCATCTTGGGGCATTATATATTAATAATTAATATTATTGATGTATAAACCCTTAAACCAGATTCTACAAATATATTTTAATAATAAATAAGAATATTTCGTTTTTGGATTTAGTTTGCAAGATTCTGTATGTGAGTTCGTGTGTTGAAGCATATTCTGTTGTGTCTGGGGAGAGTCATTCTCTTTTGGTGCCTTATAATTTAACACACTCACCGGTAAAATTTCCACTTATTCCTTATTTTTATTTTTCTAAAACTTTCGTTGCGTCTTGCAACCTTTTCAATAGTTTCGACTCTGTTATTCACACTGCGTTCGTTTTTTGTTTGTTTGTGCGCATGTGTGTGGGTCAGTGTGTGTGTGTGTGTGTGTGTGTGCCTATACATGTATGCATGTTTGTATGTATGTATGTATGTATGTATGTATGTATGTGTGTGTGTGTGTGCATATGCATATATGTCTGTATGTACATTTTTAAGTATGTATTCTGCATATTCATGTGCTTGCGTGTCTGTGTTTTTATGTATGTATATGCGTGTGTGTACCTCTGTCTCCTTGTGTGTGCATGTCTTAGTGTGTGTGTGTGTGTGTTTTGCAAAACTATGTACCGTGTTTGTATGTATGGATGTGCCTCTCCATATGTGTGGATGTGTATCCCCATATGTGTCCTTGCGTGAAGGTAATTAGAACAAAATATATAGTAAAAAAAATTTTTTTTTAATAAAATTAAATAAATCTAATGAATAAATTTTCGTAATAATAAAAATAATTAGATTAAAATAAATGGTAAGAATAAGCAGAAAAAAGAAAAGAAATCCACTCAAAAAATCAGACACCTCGACTCACAAAGGAGAAATTGAAACCTAAGAAAATATGTATAATTTTTGACTTTCCATTCCTTGTTTGTCGTTGAAAACCCTTCTCACTTCCGCTTTTTCTTTCTATTTAATATAAAACTGGCCTCAAAATGAGAGAATAATTTTGAAAGAGTCTACTTCTGGATAACCCGAAAAGTAGGAGTCCATTTTTTAGATTGGCCGCTGTAAGGTGGTTAACTAATTTTAACATATCATGATCTGCACTGCTAAATATACAACTGATTTCAAAAAAATAGGCGTTTGTGGCTCTAGCTCCTGGCTTAAGTAATAAAGAGCGTATAAATGCTTTCAGCGCCAGCTTACAAACAAAAAGTTAATTGTGCTTAACATTTGTAATTTGGTATCGTCAAAATTGTGTTCAGCAGTCCTATATTTTGAAGGAAGTGTAATGCTACCAAAAATACAGCCGACTTCAGATACTTTAAGTTAGAAGAGATGGATCGTTAAAAAAAGAAAAAGACATGTAATGATATAATTTAATTACTACGATGTCGCTTCCAGAAATATAGTTATAAACAAAAACTTACGTT
The DNA here is from genome assembly GCF_046866305.1 of Octopus bimaculoides. Lineage (NCBI taxonomy): Eukaryota > Metazoa > Mollusca > Cephalopoda > Octopoda > Octopodidae > Octopus > Octopus bimaculoides. Next base: position 194,224,164 of record NC_142929.1, on the reverse strand, counting down.
TATTTTTATTTTTTGCTAAGAGGCGTGCGTGCCATTGTGAATTGGTCCGCGTGTCACACATGGCACGCGTGCCATAGGTTGCCGACGCCTGGTGTAGACTAATTCCGGTTTAGTGTCGAATTTAGAATTCTTGTAAAGTATTATTCGATCATTTTTTTTTTCTTTTATTTTGAATAAAGGAAATATTCTGAATTTTCCTTTTGCACAAATGTCAAGATATTTACTACATGCATCATTTTTTAAGAGGATGAAGCTTTAATTTGCTGTTGATGTACTCTCGCCGCCTGTCTGGTTAATTTTGATCCGTTTTTGTTTTTTCGATGTAATTCTCATCGTATTTTAGAAATGTGATGCGATAGATGAGTTTTTTTTGTTTATTTGCAATTCATGTTTGTATTCACCTTCAATTCCTTCTCATTCTTAAATCTTTTGAATCACACACACACACACACAACGTGTGTATTGCACGTAATCAACGTCCTCTTGTTAGAATTGGTTTTTAAGGTGGAACTCTTTTAGTCGGTTATTTTTGTTTTGTTTTGTCTTTTTTTTTCAGTTAAGAACAGGTGTGGTGTTAAGCAGTATTATTACAAGTGGATCATAATCCGGATTAACTGAGCGACGTGAGATCTGAGAAGGTACACTGAGAATACTTGTCTTCTTGTTTCAAGACGTTCATAAATGAAACACATCTTCAACGAAGATAATCAATAGGAAATCGAAGATTTACTGATTGATAAAAAAAAAGAAAAGAAAGAAAGAAAAACAAGATTTCGGGAAGTGCCAAATCTTAAACTTAGGATCAAGTTACCACCGAGGGTCAAACTGAAGACAGTAAAATATCGATAGAATAAAGAACCAGATGCACCATAAAATATAAGGTATTGATTTCATTTGATCGGCAATAAGATCGATATCTGAAATGGCAGGAAAGGAATAATCGAAATAGATTCAATATATTTGTGATAGAGAACATCATCGGGAGATAAAATGCGGAACAGGGCTCGGCAGAGTAGTCAATATTGCCCCCGTGGACGCGAGTCTATGTGGACGCGAGTCTATGTGGACGCGAGTCAAGGGCTCAATAAACAGCTGAAACGATTTTGAACTTCAAGGATGAATTTTTAGCAAATTGAACCTAAAATGCTATCTTAACTAGCATTTACCAAATACACATTTCACATCAAATACTCCGACTTTATCAATAATCACTGATTTTTTATTCTTTATCAATTTCGTGAAATATTTTCACTAAATTTCTTTAGGTAATTCTTATTCAAAAGTAGTAATGGCACACAAAAAAAAAAGAAGAAAAAAAAAACGAAAGAATTATTGTTTGTGGGTGTGAGGCAAGAGGCTTGCTTCCCCACCACATGGTTCCGGGCTCAGTCCCACTCCGTAAGACTTTAGGCAAGTGTCTTCTATTATAGCCACGGGTCGATCAAAGTCTTGTGAGTGGATTTGGTAGACGAAAACTGAAAGAAGCTTGTCATGTGTGTGTGTGTGTGTTTCCGCCCCCCCTCCCGGATACCGTCTTAAAAGAAAAAAGATGATTGCAGGAGAGCGCGATCAGGAACGACTGCGACAGAGTAGGCACTAAACTGCAGCCAAATCAACACCACCACCTTCGACATCAACACCACCACCACCACTTAATACCGTCATCAATAACAACAGTACCATCACCACCGTCGACACCACCACCACCAGCAGTAGCAACAACGTACCATTTACCAGCCTCAGTCATTAACTTTAATGAGCTCTGTTGATATAAATTCATTGTTTTGCTGCAGATCAAACGTTGGGTATTGTTGTTGTTTCAGCTGAGGTCGGTGCTGGTCCAGCAGACATTGGACCAAATTAAGGAGAGTTTGACTACTATTTCTGACATGTAAAGTAACAGTCCAGAAGATGGTTGAGCTGTGTCAAGGTGGTTTTATCCAGTGTTCATCTTTCTCTAAAGAAAGCGAAATACTTCAGCTGGGATTGAACCTAACTCACAGGCTTGGCTGTCCGTGAAGTTTACCGTTACAGTTGTTGTTGTTTGATCCTGGTAAAGTATAGTCTTATGATTAAAGGTACTCAAACCGTCTCCATCATGTCCTTATCTTTGTACAATCCACACAGAATTACATTATTTGATATCGAAAACAGTGGCGTTTGATTAAAAAAAGTTTTGGCAGCTATTTCTAGCAGATTGAACGACCAGAAGGAAGCTCTTTCCTTGTTGTTATTTAGCCCCAGGTCAAACTCAGTCCAGTAGATCAATGATCAAAGAGTTCCATCTATGATCCTCCTGGTAAGATAGGGCCATGGGTGGATAGGAGTGTAATCTGAGATTTAGCTGCTATTTCGAGTAGATGAGGTAACCTGTTGGATCACACAGTTATAATTGCAACTTGGACACAGCACCATATTCCCCCTCCACTTGCCCTCCTCCTTTATTCTTTACTGTTGTAATAAATCCTCCTCTCTGTCACTAACCCCAATTTATTTAAACTCTGTGATGAAGGGTCTTATTACGAAACGTCACATTCTTCTTTTGTCTCAAAATTTATTCCATTGTCAAAACTTTTTCTACTAATAATTACTACAGACAACTATCATCACCACCACCACCACCACCACCACTTCACGTACATTCATCAGTGTTTCATTATCATCAACTTGATGAGAGACGACATGATAAATGAGGAAGACAAAAAGCATGAAAGAGATGAAGCGATAAACGTCGACTCGGCAGACAGACGGTGAATAAATCACGCGGACAGATTGGTAGACGATAATGACGGCTGGTAGTTTGGACAGTTTAGAAAGTCTTTGGTGTTGTTTAATAGAATAGTGATAGTTGTAGAGGGACAGAGGATGGTGGTGATGGTGTGACAATAAAATGGGATATAGAAAACCAAATCGTAAGAGATGCACGCCGTAGCAACACTAAAGTAGCGTAATGGTAAGTCATAACACTTGCGAGACATAAGCCACGGAGAGACAGAACATTGGGGACAGTTATCACAGGTCGTGGAAGTAATTGGTTACACCAAGAAGGTATTGAGTTAGCGACTGAGCCCAGCATCTTACATTTGATTGAGAAAAAAAAAATAATAAATACTGTTTTTTTTTTTTTTGGTAAAAATCATCGACCTTAAAAACATGTGTGAATAAACTTGAAAATCCTTCCCCCGCAAAAAACTGCGAAGAACCAACAGAAACAGAGAAGATTAGCATGGTCTCTGCACAAAGATGACATGCGAATTCGTGAAGCGTTCCATATTTGTAGTTGGCAGGTGCGTGACTGCGCGGTAAGACATTTGCATTCCAACCACAAGGTTCCAGGTTCAGTTTCACTGCACACTTAGCGGTTCGGCAAAATAGTCCGATATAGTAAGGGGTCAGGCTTTAAAAAGAACAACCATTGTGGTCGATTCATTCAGCTAAAAAATTTTCAAGTTGAAGCTCCAGTATGACTGAAACAAGTAAAGAATTAAACAACTGAAATGAAAGCAAAAACAACACAGAAAGATAGGGCTTCCAGCCTTCCATGGGGCAGTGATAACCGTTGATAACAATAATATAAACAACACAAATGAAGCCAACGGCAGGATTCAAACAAAAAGTTCACGATTTACGTCAACAAACAAGTTTATGAAAGAACGATTACAAGATGAAATCGATAAGTTACCCACTTGATGCTATCTGTGATCAATCAAGTTGCTAAAGAATATCTAACACGTTGAATGTTTCCCTGTTAGTGTGTATCAGTCACAATTCGCCAACAGATGGCAGTAGTAGCAATCGATTGAAACATACAACCAAAGTAAATCACGCCCCTCTCCCACAAAAAAAAAAAAAAAATAACAACGACAGACTCAAGAGAAATATCAGACAATTGAACATTAAGTCGAAAGCGAATAATAAATTCATGAACCAGAAGCAGCGACTTAATGGTGGATTATCTAAGGTTTATGGGAACTGCCCCCAACAAGACATTCTTCGGAATAAGATAATTGTCTTTAAAAAACGAACTGTGACTGGTAAATGAAAAGCTTTGTCAGCTTATGAAAAACATAGGACTATCAATCTCAAGTTTACACAAAACGCCCAAGCAGTATATCGCAGCATAAAAGGCCATACAATCAAAGCTGTAAAGACCCTGTTCTTGAATGATCTAGAATTACTTGGTGTAGGGATCTGGACTGGAAACAAACAACACAAAGGCGATGCAATGTCGTCAAATGAGTTACAAAGTGAATACTGTGTAAACGAGTGTCGCAAAACGTCATAAGTGAAACTGATGATTGTTGCAAAACTTCCGAAAGGAAAATCACTCAAGCGAATCCTAATAATTGGTTATTCTACTGGGAAACCATCTTCAACCTTTTTAAAAGAGCAATGAACGCTGGCTGACAGTTGCACGGACAAAACTAGTACCTAAGAATTAAGTGGCAAAAGCTCTGTGTGTCATGTTTGAAACACACGTATAAACAGTGCACAGCTTGTTTGAGTGTCTTAGTGGTGGGATTGCTGTGAAACAAAGGAGATAAGTGAGGAGAAAAGAAAGAAGGTTGGGCCTCTATCCAACAACTCCACATTAACAAAACTCTCCTTAAAGAAGTGAAGAGACACCACCACAGACTGTATGGCCAGACTATGAGATGCTTAACTCTGTGCCTCATACTACTACAGACACTATGTAGACCCATCTACGAAAGACGATGTTAAGAGATTGACAACAGCATTACACGACTATCGATAAGAATTACTTCTGTATCTCTGACGACAGACTTTGTACTCTGCTGACTGTGATATTGTCACACACAATAAAAACGGTTTTATAAATACTCGTGAGCAAAATTTCATTGACCTGGCACACATTTTTCTGATCTGGAAATCTTTGCTTGGGCCCTAAAACAACGGTGCATAGAACAAGTATGGAAACACTGTTTTCCTTCAGTTATCTACGAAATCACAAATAGTATCCAGAAGTCGTGGTTATCTTTTGGAAAATTACAATCTTCTCTTTGGACACTAGAAAATGTTTAAATTGAAACCATACAATTGGCCTATGGTTGTTATTGTATGTTTGTCGTTGTATAACCATGTGAATCATGGACTTTATATTCATGACATATCAATCAGATGGAAGGTTTTTCGTGAAAGTGTTTTCGATAGACATTGTAACTGATAATGTTGAAGTCTTGGAGACAGAAAATATTCTAAGTGTAAGCGGAATTGTGGTGTATCAGACTGAAGGGGAAGAGACTAAGTGAATTCGTGAGGAAGGCAGAAATCTGAAGTTTCCACTGAGTAGAAAACAATACTCTGAGAAAATACCTCCTTCCAAACCAAGACGATGGTTTCAAGTTAGGTGTTAACTTGGGAAATATACACGTGGAACATTAAGAAAGTTTTGCTAGAGAGCATCATGGAGAAAAAATATATTGAATGCGTCCAAATATTTTGAAGAGAATAGAATTAGAATATGCCAAACTAGAACGAGATGCGAAAAAAATAAGGAAAACCTGTAGTTAGCAAAAAACCCTTTAAGAATTCAACCAGTAACTAAATTTGTCTTGGTCATTCTCATGTATCTGTAGCGGTGTTTTAATTCCATGTATTAGTATATGGCCTCTTGTGTGTGCCGATGTATATGTCTCTGTACGGATGTGTACGTGTGTGAACGTTAATGCAGTCATGTAGGTTTGAAGTTGCATGTGAATACGTGTGTAGGTATACATATGGATGTGAATAAATGTGTGCATGTATGTGTGTATGTGCATACTTACGTCTGAGTCTGAGCGCATATGTGTTGTATGTAAGTATATTTGTAGGTGAAGTGCAAAACGTATATACAAACACACACACACACACACACACACACACACACACACACACACACACATATATATATATATACACACACACACATATACACGATGATCACAATGCACTTTTTATTTCCTCGCGTTCCTTTCTGTGGAAGAGCGTAGGCTCGAAATGTAAAAGACTTTCTCACCATGCCGAGCGTTAAACTAATACACCTGTTTTCGTCTTTTGTTTTTCTGTAAATTTCAACTATATATATATATATATATATATATATATATATACACGCACGCACACGCACGCACACATACACACACACACACACACACACACACACACACACACACACACACACACACACCCACCCACGCACGTGGAGGCGCATGGCTTAGTGGTTCAGGCGTGGCATTCATGATCGGGAGATTGTGGTTTCGATTCCAGCACCGGGCGATGCGTTGTGTTCTTGACTAAAGCACTTCATTTTATGTTGCTCCAGTCCACTCAGCTGGTAAAAATGAGTTAATCATGCAACGGACCGGCGTTCCATCCAGGTGGCCATATATATATATATATATATATATATATATGCCACAGAACGAGTATGACCTGATAGCTTCTATCACATTTTCGATAATTAGTTTAAGCATTTATGAAGGAGCGAGCAAATGTCGGCACCTCTTGGCTATCCTATCACGACCCACACGGTTATCGAGGGTATAACAGGTAAAGGGCTGCACCAGCAATAGGCTGCAACTCGTTTTTAGCAGAGTTGAAACGATGTACCTTGCTCAAGGACATAATAAGCCACTCGGTTCAAGAACTGACCCAACAACCTTATGATCGGTCAGTCCAACAACCCAACTAGCGTGTCTTCCCGCCGCGAGTGTGCGTACGCGAGTATTTACATATACACACGCGTGTGTGCACACACACACACACACACCATGTTTGTTCAAAACCTATGTAAGTAAAACTCAAAACACGAGTGTGTGTGCGCGCGCGCGTCCATGTATGTATATATATATATATTAGAAAAATATATATATATATACATATATACACACACACACACACACACACACACACACACACACACACACATACACGCACACACTCATACGCGTGTATACGGAGTGCGAGAGGTGGAGGGAGAAAGCGAACAGCAGAAAAGATATCCGGTAATGATGCGTCTGGAAAACAAAGGAATTGTCGTTACCACCACCTACAATACCATTAATAATGTTGTTGTGGTTGTTGCTGCTGTAATGCTAATATTATATAGTCAAGCTCCATCTTGAACCGTTTTTACGGTCCAACCCACAGAAGAGGCGTGACCAGAAATATCTGATCAAAACATGGACAACGTCTGGTTTACAGTAGTTTTATAGCTGTACTGGAAGGGGAGGGGCATGGAGAGATAGAGTGGAAGGGAGGAGGGATGGCAGGATGGGGTGGAAGAGGAGGGGGATAAGCCGATACTCCAGCGGCAGCAGCAGCAGCAGCAGCAGCAGTAGCAGTAGTTGTTATAGTTCTTACATATCCTCTCAGAATAAGATTTATTAACATTGTGGTGCTGTTGTTGCTTTTTCTTTCTTTCTTGTTTTTGTTGCTGCTGCTACTTTTTTTTTAGTCACTGTTGTTTGTTATTTAACCCCAGGCCATCTCAGATTGAGTCGACTTAAAATCCAAAATCTGATGGAATCTGTTTCAATTCATTCTTGCAGATTAGGTATTGAAAGGAACACACAAACCTGGGGGAAAGTTCCAGAGGAGAAGATCTGGGGGAAAGAAGGACCGGGTGAATGGCTGTCTTAGGTGGTCCATACTGGGACACCGCGTACCGAGTGGACACATGCAAGGAATGTGTCAAAGTAGGTGACAAGAGGTAGGTATACAGTTATAAGTCAGGGGTAAGTGGTGGGGACACTAATATCGTACTGAGTGTAAATAGAATCACAGTTTGTGGTGGTAGAAGAAAAATTCTTATGAGAGAGGTTTATATTAACGGCTGAAAAGAGGAAGGGCAATAGCCCCGACTCTTTTCAGGTGCCTTCAGACAGATAAGATGAAGAGAAGAAACTAACCCTAAACTGGCGGCCTCACCTGAATGTCTGCAACAGAACAGACTGTAAAACAGCGTAAATTGATTGTGTCTACTCAGCTGGAACAGGATCGATCCCGTTGACGTACTTCGACACAATCGTTTCAGTTCATCAGATTTGCTTCATAAAAAGTTTGTCGACCAAAGACTGAATTAAAAATCGTTTATTTAAGACGCCATGCATTAGGATCGAACCTGAAACTATGTAATTGTAAAATGAATCTCTTAACAACACCAGCACAACACACCAGTATTGTAAGGTAGGGGCTGGTCTGTTCTATAAATGTCTTTCTTTGATTGAGGACATCGGTTTATAAAAGGACTGCCCAAGCAGCGAGAAACACATCGTTGCTGACTCTGTTGATCTTAATCTCCATTTGGAGTAAAGGGCTTGGAAGGAACGCCTCATCATGGAACGAGCATCGAATCTGCACACATAGAGTTGTATGCAGGGATTTACACACAATTACGTTATATATATATATATATATATATATATATATATATATATATATATATATATATATATATATATATATATATATACACCGGTGTAAGCACATGAAATGTGCAACAAAGTGGAAAAAAGAGTACTCAAATACCAGAGGTAGAGTAATATGCTTTATTTAAAAGCAGCAGAAATATAACAAAGGAAATATAACAAAAGGAATCCCATTTCTAACAAAACTGTCCGATGAACGGGAACGTGAAACTCAGAGTAACAGTCTTTTGTTATATTTCTGCTGATTTTAAATAAAGTATATATATATATATATATATATATATATATATATATATCGAAATGAGGAGTAGATAGACAGCCGACAACTGATGAAGGGTCCTTTCTCTGTGTTTCTGTTTTCCACGTGTTTCTCGTTGTTTACGTATTTAACTCATTTGTTTACGTATTTCATGTTGTTTGAACCGTTGGTGATGTCCTGTAACCATATATATATATATATATATATATATATATATATATATATATATATATATATATATATATATATATACACTAGCTGGTGTGCCCGGTAATTCCCCGGGGGGGATGATGTTATATTGAAACGCCTTATTACTCTGATATGAATAAGCAATCTTGTTATAACTGACACAAAAGGTGCATTTTCCGTCGTCACGAAAAAGTACAAAAAAACTGTCAGCTGGAGGAGGGAGAGATTGTCGGAGGTTGGCGATAAAGATTGTCGGAGGTTGGCGAGAGAGGTTGTTGGAGGTTGGCGAGAGAGGTTGTCGGAGGTTGGCGAGGGGCAAAGACATTATTCTGCTTAGCGGAGGCGTCTGGGAAATGTATAACTGTTGTCATTCACAGAAAAACTATTGTTTTACCGTGAAAAAAGTACTGTTGAAATGTTAAGTGAAATTTGGCAGTCGAGGATCGAATCCACGCTATGCCTGCATGAAGCCACGACAAATACGTTGCGGAATAAACAGTTTATCTACTGTCATGGAAAAAGTGTAACTGCAAAAATGCAGAATGATTCGAAGTAATGGGCATTCAAAAAGTATGTATGTATAGAAACGCATGAATGAAGTCTTTAAGGTTTAAGATTCAAATTAAGGAAGTGCAATAATAATGTTTAGTAGTTCAAAACTGTGAGTAGTGAAATGTAGAATTGGGTTGGCTGATCGTGAGAATCAAATATTGATCACTTCGCTAAAATCTGTAGGTGGTATGGGTTATTTCCCTTGGGCTCTTTCAATAAAATATTAGTAATATGTAGTAGATAGAAGGATCCATTGGAAGGGCCCTATTATCAATTTTTTTCAACAATCTAAGTATGTCACGAGATTTCCAGACATGAGTTCTACTCACGTGTCAAATAAAGTAGAAAAATAATATTGTCTGCAAAAATTAGAAATAGAACACACAAAAAAATCAATATTCAAAGTAATCGAATATAAACAATGAAATGGGTTATTTCCTTTGAGAGTTTAAAAAAACTATTGTACAGGTGCTATGGGTTATTTCCGTTGGGTGTTAAAAAAAATATGAGGTAGATATAAAGGCCCATTCCAGGGGCCGTATTATCGATTTTTTCAACAATCTAAGTATGTCACGAGGTTTCCAGACAGGAGTTATACTCACTTGTCAAGCTTCATCAAAATTAATAAAACGATGTAGGAGGAGTTAGCTAACAATTCCACAAACAAACACACACCGATTTTCCACATACGTAGTATATATATATATATATATATATATATATATATATATATATATATATATATATATATATATATATATATATATATATCATCATCATCATGGTCAACGTCGTCGTTTAACGTCCGATGCTGGCATGGGTTGGACGGTTTGCCTGAGGGCTGGCAAGCCAGAAGGCTGCACCAGGCTCCAATCCGATCTGGCATAGTTTCTACAGTTGGATGCCCTTCCTAACGCGAACCACCCCGAGAGTGCAGTGGGTGCTTTGTACGTGCCACCGGCACGGGACTAGTCAGGCGGCACTGGCATCGACCACGCTCGAACGGTACTTTTGGCGTACCACGGCACGGGTGCCAATCAGGCGGTACTGTCATCGGCCACGGTTACGGTCTCACTTGGCTTGCCGGGTCTTCTCAAGCACAGTATGTCTCCAAAGGTCTCAGTCACTTGTCATCGCCTCGGTGAGGCCCAACGTTCGAAGGTCGTGCTTCACCAGCTCATCTCAGGTCTTCTTGGATCTGCCTCTTCCACAGATTCCCTCTACTCATAGGGTGTGACACTTTTTTCACAGCTGTCCGCTGTCCTCATCCATATATATATATATATATATATATATATATATATATATATATATATATATATATATATTGTTTTTTCTTCTTGTTTTTGCCTTTGTGAGCTACAAGTGATGCTATCTGTGAGATTCTCAGCTTTTTTAGCTGCTATTTTCTGAACTTCGGTATATGGTGAAGCAAATATTTTGCTGATCCCTTAATTATATTTATAAATATATGAACTTTTGAATAAGTTCTCCACCAATAATGGTGCTTTCATACCGATGGGCTTGGTAAAAATTATTAATTATTAATTGATTTATTAATTAATAAATTGATAATCCTTTACCCTTTTAATTTGTAATTATATATATATATATCGGTTACATAGGATTCCAAAAGAATCGAGGTACATCAACGTCGAGTATGCCACTGATTGGCCTAGACAGAATCATGCAGAGCAGAAAGTGATGTAATCCATTTATCAGCGCAGAAAGCATCGGCGAAAATCAGACACTATTGTTGGGTAATCTGCAATTCTAATTGTTTACAAGTAGTTCGGTGAAAAGTAGAAACCTTGTAGAATAAAAGAACGAATGGACTTTTAATTTTGCTACAGTTGTTTCGCTAAGAATTTTTATTTAATTTAAGCATAATACAATATTTTGGATTACACCATAGATTACGCAATTCTCACGGACATCAGGCAATATTTTAAATAGAGTTGAATAACGACTTACATTATTTACATTCGACAGATATTTGTCCTCATCTTTGTTTGTTGTTAACACAACGTTTCGGCTGATATACCCTCCAGCCTTCATCAGGTGTCTTGGGGAAATTTCGAACCTGGGTTCTCATTCCTAAGGTATTTTTCGATGCCATTCTTCTTCTTCTTCTTCTTCTTCTTCTTCTTCTTCTTCTTCTTCTTCTTCTTCTTCTTCTTCTTCTTCTTCTTCTTCTTCTTCTTCTTCTTCTTCTTTTTCTTCTTCTTCTTATCATTATTTTTATTATTATTATTATTATTATTATTATTATTATTATTATTATTATTATTATTATTATTATTCAGGTCACTGCCTGGAATCGAACTCGGAATCTTGGGGTTAGTAGCCCACGCTCTTAACCACAATATCCGTCAAATGTAAATAATGTAAATAATGTACGTAATTCCTCATCTCTTAAATATAGAACTGAATAACGACTTGTTTCCCAAACGAGTAAAGTTATAGTCAAAGGTACTGATTTATAAAATGGTCAGAATGGGTGTATCAAGAATCGTACAGAACGAGGGGATGAATTTATAATTTATAGTTATGGACCTTAAGATAAAAGAAACAGGATTTTTGACTGAAACTTGGCACTGAGGCAAACATTTATACTGATTCAAAGAAAACTATTTATCATTTATTTTATTCAATTTTTATTTATATAAACACACATTTATATCCACGTGTACACACACACACACACACACACACACACACACGATATACGCCCATACATATACCTGTACCTGTAATAACCCTGTCTTTCCGTCATCGAGACTATGTAACTGTAGAAATAGATTTTAGTACCGTCTTAATAATAAGTACTTGACCAAAAATATTGTATACGAATGTAATATCCATACAGACCAGAATACATTTACCTACAGAGTTTCTACTTGCCCACTTCAAACGGAGATTACATAACCATACTCGAGGCTCTAGAAGAAGAGGCGTGGCTAAAATGGCATCACTTTTAACTTTCTAGAACTTCCTCATTGAGCCCTATATAAAGGTGGTTTTTGGTGGCAACTCTAGCAGCCACCCAACATCTCCATTCTCATGGCAGTTAGAAGATACATATTTAATCGTCATGAATATAGTGTGATTATTTTCCCGTTGTGCTGGATCAGCCACAGATTGCTAGACAGCAGTTTAATTGTTGTAGATCCCGGCAGTATGTCTCTCCCTTTATGGGTAATTGTTGCTGTTAGTTTTTGCGAAAAGACCAACACAGAAAACACTGTGTGCGGTAAATAAAGTTTATGTTAATTGCTGGTGAGTGTTGTTAATTATTTTTACCCGCAGCCTTAGAAAGAGATTTTCGTTTTCCACCAACAACAAGTACAAAAACAACAGCTCACAGACGGGCTTTACCTTAGCTCATGTATTATAATAACGGGCATTATAGTTCAATATAATGATTTGATTGTTATTCAAGTATTAGATATGTTCATAACGACATCATCCACATTTAATCACTGGATATACACCCCCTCCATTCTAATTTGTTCTATTAGCTTTCTCGTTATGGAACACTAAATATTAAATGGTAAATATTTAATATTGGGTCTATAAAGTAGTCAAGTATCTTATTACTTGTTATACACTGTTATAATATCCTTCTATTATTAGTCTCTAAAAATCAATCCTAACCCTAACCCATAAACTTCCTTGTCTTTCTCATTCTCTCGTCTTCCACTTCTTCCTCCTTCTCTATATCCCGTATTTATTATCTTCTTAAATGTTTATTTTTTTTGTTACTCCCGTCTATTTACTTTATATATTTGGGGTTTTTTTCTCTTTTTTTTCATCTTAAAGCAGTAGTGCTGCAAATTTTACTCTTCTAAGTGTGCGTGTATATACATGTATATGTATACGTGTTAGCATATGTTGATGTATGTACAGGGTGTTCGGGCTAAATTTGATGATTTATTTTAATGCCCCTTTTTTTTTTCAGGAACAGCTTGATGTATTGGTGAATACTCAACGGCCTTGGAGAGCATAAAGATTGAAGTTGTAAATGATAAAAAGAAAGCTGACATAGAGGACTGAAAGCCATCTGGATATTGGAAAGGGCTTACCTGTATCATAATGATTTGTGCTGGGTATCAAAATGCTGACATCATGACTGCTACTCAATGCTCTGAGAACACTGTAAAGGCTGTAGGGCATGACGTGGACAGCTGCAATAGAGACAACAAAGCCATGGCCAGTAGAGAGGGACAAGCTGGCGTTCTGACTGCATCTTCACACAAGGATTCACCCAACAACTGCAAGATCATGTGATCAAAAATCCGAGTAAGGGAATTCAAGCTTTGGCAAGAGAGATGGGTTTTGGAGTTGCCATCATGAAGCCAAACCCGAATGGGGGGGGGGGGGGCTTTGCTTCCACTCATACAAAAGGCACAAGAGACAAATTCTGACAGCCAAGGGGATGATGAAGGCAAAGAAGCTGCTGAACAAACTGAGGTATCCTGTTGAGCTGGGGATGATCTGGTTCTTTTCAGACGAGAAGAACTTCTGCCTGGGCCAGTTGCACAACACTCAAAACAACAGGTGGCTTGTCTACGATTCATGTGTGTCCAACATGTCATGAAAACCATGTTACCCCAAACTGTGATGGTCTTTGGGTGTCTTCAGTGAGGTTGACATCTTTGAACAGGGCCTTATGCTCAACTCAGATGTCTCTGTGAAGCAACTGGAGACTGTGGTCAAGCCCTGGCTAGATAGGGTTGCTGCTGGAAGGTCATATGTGCAGCAGCATGATTCAGCTCCTTGCTACTAGAAAGAGTCACAAGTTGTTGTCAGAGAATTTCTATGACTTCACCAGCCCCGATGTCTGGCCTCCTAATTCCTCCACTTGCAATTCCATGGATTACTATATATGGGATATAAAGGAGAAGGACACCAACTGCTCTGCTTCCAATACCAAGGCCAAGCTGGTGGCCAAGATCAACGATCTTCCCAGGGTTGTAGTGGGGAATGCATGAGCCAGATTCCAGAGCTGTTGTGAAGCCATGCTGGAAGCTGAAGGCTTCCCCACTTTAAATAAACTCTTATTTCCCAACCATTATCTGGTTGATATTTTGGGACTTTAGAATATTTTTGTGTTTGGATGGGATATTGCATTTTCTCTTCTGTGTGTGTGTGTGTGTAATCTGCTACTTTATTAATTCTGCTAAGTGTATTATAAATAAGTGCAATCATAAAAAGGAAAGCGTGGGTAGGCATATCAAAAAGCAAAGTTGACCACAGTGAGATTTGAACTCTCTGCAGATCATAAACCCCTTATTTAGTTCTTTTCATTATTCTCTCTATTTCATTACCATGTAGACATGTAAATATAGTTTCAATAGTTTCGTTTTTCTCATTGTTGCCTTAAGATAACCTTAAGTTCATGCACATCCTTAACCACAACATATTCATTTATTAAAGTTTATCACACAGTCACTTATTTCTCTAATTTTGTCATAGATTGGCTGACCGAAAACTCAGATTTTTCAATTTTATTTTACTATTATCGACATATAAACTAGCGCACGCACTCAGATTCCCCTACTCGGTTTTTAATAATTCCCCCGAAAGAATACGAATCCAGAAGATGCTCTTGTCTAAATTTGCTAGTTCGCGGTACACCCACCCTTACACCCCTCCACCTGTACTGGAAGTTCCCATCCTCTGCCATCCTTTGGTTGTCTCCCATGAACACTTCTAAAGGCTTTACGCCATCCCCACCACTACTTAGGGCTTATCTCCTATGTAAGGTAGTGATCATATAGTGCAAAAATATGATAGTGTAGTGTATGCAGGTTGAATTGAAGTCTATTGTTTGTTTATGAATTCTGCCAAATGTGAGCTTTCTTTTCAGGTACATGACACTGCTGTACCCCGTCCCAGGGTCTCACGGGCTCACACTTCCCACACCCTCAGGGTTGGTACTCTCAACGTCGGCACACTAAAAGGTAGGTCTGGTGAGATTGTTGAGATGCTTGAACGGAGATGTGTCGATTTGTGCTGCCTCCAAGAAGTAAGGTGGAGAGGAGGTTCCACTAGGTTCCTCACAGGCAAAGAACACAGGTACAAGATTTTCTGGGCAGGGAACACATACAGGGTCGGGGGCGTGAGTATACTTCTTGCGGAGAAATGGGTTGATAAGGTAATCGAGGTAGTCAGTGTCTGTGACAGAATACTTAAGATTATATTGGTGCCGCAACATGGGTTAGCAACCATTATCTCAGCCTATGCTTCTCAGCTGGGGCTACCTGATGGGCTGAAAGACCGATTCTATGACACCCTCTTGCAGACTACCTCGTTGACGAATGACAGGGACATTCTCTTTGTGGCTGGTGACTTCAATGGACATGTTGGACAACATTCAGGGGGCTTCTATGGCGTACATGGAGGCTATGGTTTTGGTTCCCACAATGAGGAGGGAACCAGGCTGCTGGAGTTCTGCGATGCAAATGATCTTATGGTTTGCAAGTCTAACTTCAGGAAACCTGCCAATCACCTATTCACCTACCGATCTGGTAGACACACTAGTCAAATTGACTACATCCTCACCAGAAAAAGAGAAAGATGGCTGCTTATAAATGCCAAAAGCTTCCCAGGCGAAGAATGTACCCCACAACATAGACTAGTAGTTAGTGACTTCAGGATCAGGGCTAAGTGGTTGCGCAGAAGATGACCAGCTTGGAGGAGAAGGGTCTGGAAGCTCAAAGATCCTGCGAATGGACAGAGATTTAGAAACTTATTACTCAAAACCTTTGACGAAATAGAGGGGGATGTAGCTTCACACAATGTAGAGGACAACTGGACGTTTCTACGGGACAACCTGCTGAGGGCCACTGACCAGATCTGTGGATGGTGCAAAGTCCCCTCTCGACCCAAAATAACGTCGTGGTGGAACAATGTTGTTGACAGGGCTATTAGAGAAAAGAAACAGGCTTGGAAGGACGGGAAGAATGGTGGTAGCAGGGAATTGTATCAGACTGCCAGAAGGGAAGCTAGGCGACAGCTTTATTTAGCCAGAGGGGAAGCAGATAAGAAAAAAATTGCCAATGTTCTGCAACGTGAGGACCAAAAACTTGAGGTATTTTGTGTTGCAAGACAGTGTGTGAGAGAGAATCGTGATGTCGTGGGAGAGAAATGTGTTCGCATGGGTGATGGTATGCTTGCACTAAATGAGGCTGCAAAGAAAGAGGTTTGGAGACGCCACTATGAAAGATTGCTCAATAAAGAGAATGAATGGGAGAAAGAGAGTCTGCCGAATGTCAACCCAACAGAGGGACCAGCTATCCGAGTTAACAGTACCTTAGTAGATAAAGCAATTAAGAGTAAGACAGGGAAAGCCCCCGGCCCATCAGGAATCATGGCAGAGATGCTCAAAATATCTGGCAGTGTCGGCTATAGCCTAGTCACCTGTATTGTTAACCAGGTGATACACGAAGGAGTCATACCCAATGACTGGTGTAGCAGCACCATGGTCAACTGCTACAAAGGTAAAGGTGACGCTTTAGATACAAATAATTACAGAGGTATCAAGTTATTGGATCAAGTAATGAATGCTAGGGCCAATCAAAGAACCCTACAGATCCAGTATCAACCTGACCATCAAGACACAAGCCCTCCTGCAACACGTAATATTCTCAAATTTACAGGGACACACCTAGAGTAGTTCCATGCAACCTTTCTAGTTTTGCCACAGCCATTCGCTGACGGAGAGAAAGAGAACATCTCCTTCTCCACCCACCCCCACTTTCCTTTCCAAGTGGAACTTGAAAAAGTTGATGAGGGCTTGACCAAAGAGGAATGTGTCTGTCCTCGAAACAGCCTCATCCATGACACAACTTCTTTCTCCATTGCCACCAAATAAAGAAATAACATCTGCTCCTACTGATAGAGCAGCGAATAAGCACAGCTGAGATAATACAGCTTATTGGTTAGGAAGAAGTATTATAATAGAGATAACAATTAAGGGAGAGGAGGAGGAGGAAGGAGAAAGAGGGAGTGTTTATACTCCACCACCACCACCACCTTTCTTATAAAATAAAAGGATTAACTAAAATAATGAAACCTTAAAAAATAGTCAACATCTCAGGTTTTTTGTTTGTTGAGTAAATTAAGAGAAAATGAGTAAGAATGTCTCCTCAAAATTTTTTGCCATATCTGCCTTAAAAATACAAACCTACTCTTACTCTCACTCTCTCTCTCTCTCTCTCTCTCTCTCTCTCTCTATATATATATATATATATATATATATATATATATATAGATAGATAGATAGATATATGTAAGCAATAATTATGAGGAGAGAGAATATGGGGACTGATACATCCTCAAAATACTTTATTTCTTTGTATTTTACAATTGCATACAGCATATCGCTATGGTTATAATGACCTACACGTGCTTCCACTGCACAGAGTATGGGCAGTTGCACATACAACCAGGCATAATTTTCTGTGCAGCTTCATTCAGGGTCTTTCAACCAGCTTGACTCGAAGCAAACTGAATGCAGTTCACTTTGTTGAGATGGAAAGATACAGGAAAAAATTATTCAAGTTCTTCAAAGATATAGGGCTATCCATCTCAATAAAGGAGAAACACACCACAGTCAACTTCTTAGATGTTACACTAGATCTAAGTGCCAGTCTGTTCAAACCGTACCATAAACCAAACCACAACCTTAAGTACCAAATGCACCATCCAAAATCAGATGTAGACAGGATTAATCTCCCAAGAAAAATAAGTGGAAGCGGCCTGATACAGCTTGAACAATTCTTCAAATCCACAATAATAGGCCTTGAAAAGTACCTTAAAACAACAACTGAAACATGAAGGTTCCAAACAAGCTTCAGTCATGGAGCTAAGTCAGAAATTTAACAAGTCTCTTGACCTACAAATTAACAATAGCAATGACCAAAGACCCCCAAATACTAACAGACCTACCATTGCTTCTCCTGATTTAGAAATTAACAATTAGAAAGGCCAAAGAGATCCAAATAGTGACAAACCTATCACTAATGCAAAGAATATCAAACAAAAAGCAAAGAAGGCTTGCATGAATAATATGGAAGACAATTGGAAAGGTAAACTCCTGCATGGAAAATACCATAACTGCCTATCCGAGTTAGATATTGATCAAAATCGAACACACTGATGGCTACAAGGGACAGGTCTGAAAGGGGAAACAGAAGGTTTTGTTATTCCAGTGCAAGACTGGAGCTTAGCTACCAGAAACTACCATTCAAATGTCCTTAAGGATGGATCTGACCCCTTGTGCAGAATTTTCAGAAAATTCACAGAGACAATTGATCATATTGTTTCTGGCTACCCAGTCCTCGTTGACCCCAATACTAGACGAGTACATATTTCAGTGTTCTCGAAAGGATGAAGGGCATCTTGTCCGGTGTGCTAATGGTTCTTCCAGCTCACTTCGTTGAGTAATGATAATAATTCATGAGAGCTTATTGTACACGGTGATCAGTTGCACCACAACTCTATCAGACCCAAAAAAAAAGGTAAAAGAGGAGGCAAAGAGCAGCTATATAAGTTGAGTGAAGAAAGACAAGAAAGAAAGTTAGAAATATGGACATAGTAGACAGGATAAAACATAAAAAGAGGTGCATGGAGATGTGAGGGAGAAGGTTGAAGTTTTGAAACTTGTCCACGAACATGATGGGAAAAAGAAAAATGAAGAATTGCATTGATGTCAACTTTGTCTCATTAATAAACAGTGGGTAGTAGTAAGCTGGTAGAAATGTCAGCATGTTGGACGAAATGTTTAGTAGCATTTTGTCTGTCCTTAGGCTCTGAGTTCAAGTTCCAGCCAGGTCCACTTTGCTTTTCATCGTTGAGTTCTGGGATCAATATAACTGACTAGACCCCTTCCCCAAAATTTCAGGCCTTGTACCTAGAATAGAAAGGATTAACAAACAAAGGGGTGTCTCCCCACCCCCACCAATCTGATTAATATTTTAGGTGAGGTTGATTATGTATTAACTTGAAATTCACTACACTAAAAGTCCTTAGTTTAATAGTTGGCATCGTTGCTTCACACAGGTTTCTTTTTATTTCATAACCTGTGTTCATGCTATTAAACTCTACCACAAACCACAAACAATACACAAAGGACACACACACACACACACACACACCCACACACACACACACACACACACACACACACACCCACACACACACACACACACACACACACACACACTTTCACTGATACCATTTTACATTCAATGTGAACAACACCATTTTCAAATAAACCAAAATGTCAAAGACACAAAAGAGAAATAAATGGAAGGCAGGAACGTATGTGTTGTCTCCAATAAGAGCACATTGAAACCTTCCCAAAAACATACTCAGTGTCTCACTAGGAGAGATCTCAAACAAACAAACAAAGCAATCACATTTTCACATTATTATTATTATTATTATTATTACTATTATTATTATTATTATTATTATTATTACTATTATTATTATTATTATTATTATTATTATTATTATTATTATTATTATTATTATTATTATTATTATTATCATTATCATTATTACTACTATAAATATATAAATATATAATTCTGGGCTTGTCGTGCTCAGGTGCACAACAACTCATCATAAAAGATTAAAAGAGAGAAGAGAAAGCAGACAAGTAAAGAAAGACAGCCATGAAAGCTAGAAGTTCATGTAGAATAGACAGAATAAATTCAAAAAGAAGAAAATAATTGAACAGTAAAAGAGCCATATAGAGGGAAAGGTGCCATGGAATACTTTTGAAGGATGTCTTGAAAGCAAACAACTGATGTGGGTAGCTTTATTCCCCATACTTCCGAAATTCTGAGTGCAAAAGAAATGTTTCTGAAAGTCATGGATGCTTTGCTCTATTTTTATTTTTTTTTATTTCATAAAAGTGGTAGAGATATTCTTTTCTACTCTAGGCACAAGGCCTGGAATTTTGGGGGAGGGGTGCAGTTGTTTAGGTCGATCCCAGTATGCAACTGGTACTTAATTTCTTGACCCTGAAAAGATGAAAGGCAAAGTCAACCTTGGCGGAATTTGAATTCAGAACGTAAAGACAGATGAAAAACCACTAAGCATTTCACCTGGCATGCTACCGTTTCTGCCAGCTCGCCCACCTTAAAAGTGGTAGAAACATTGAATTAAAAAAGGAAGTCAAAGTTGTTTGAAAGAGGGTTGATAATCCTGTGAGCTTTTATCAAGTCAACAACATAACATCAAAACTTAAGTGTGTCAATGCCAAGAGAAGCAATACATTGAAGATATGGTGATGGGGTGATGGATATATATATCTCTGAACAGCTTCCAGTAGATTGATATTCTGGACAAGACAGAGGTTCCAGACTGGAGATGCAAACTTGAAGTGTAGATATACCATTGTAATATATAACTTTAAACAGATAGCTCACATGTGGCAGACAAAGGTCTTACTGAGTGATGCTAAGACACCGTTGACCTTTTTAATAATTTTAGAAATCTGGTTCAACCAGCACAGATCATTGTTGACAATAATGCCAAAGTGACATTCCCTAGCAGACATTTTAAGGTCAGTATCATGAAGGAGTAAGTAAATTCCAGGTTTTTCCATCCAACATATACGATGGTAGTGCCCTTGTCTACAGTTTGCTAGAGTAGCCAGTTAGCAGCAAGCCATTGTTGCATTGTGTCCAGGTCAGCTTGCAGGAAAGCTCTATAACATACAGGATCCATTCTTTTTATCTGAAGGTACAGCTTAAGGTTGTTTGCATATTTTAACACAGGAACATTCTTCAAATTGGTATCTATTTCATTAATACATGTAACAAGGGACCAAGAATAGATCCCTGTGGGGCACCAGATGTCATTGTATAGTAGGGGCAGAGTGTTGTCCTAGAATTATGATTATCTTCTTTCAACCAAGAATGAAGCAACTTCAACCAGTTATAAAGATTAATCTTCGTGCCCATTGCACAGAATTAAAGGCTTTGGTGAAACTGAGATAAACAACCCCCACCCCTGAGCTGCCATCACTGATTTCGGTTGAAGTTTTTAAGAAACTTGATGAGTTGGTCACAGCAGCTGGAGTTAGAAAAGGTTGAATAAGGTTATGAGCATTCTAGATGCTCCAGAGTGTCTCTGGCATAAGACACCCATAATTTGATGAGACAACAAGTGAAATTTTCTACTAGCACATAAAAAGCTCCATTTGAGCATTGGGCCTCATGGAGGCAGTAACAGGTGACCAAGATCTTTGGCAATATGACGTGCTTGTGTAGACATGTCAAGTCAAGCGAGACTGTAATCACAGCCAATGCTGGTGTCAGGTCAATGGCACCCATGTCGGTAGCACATAAAAACAGCATGGACAACAGACATTAAATGATGATGATGATGATGATATATATATGTGTGTGTGCATATCATCATCATCATTTAATATCCATTTTCCATGCTGGCATGGGATGGACAGTTTGACTGAAAACTGGTAAGCTGGTGGGCTGCACCAGGTTCCAATCTGGTTTGGCAAGGTTTCTACAGCTGGATGCCCTTCCTAACACCAACCACTCCCAGAGTGTAGTGGGTGCTTTTTACATGCCACCAACACAGGTGCAATTGACCTGACACTAGCATTGGTCACTTGGTTTGACAGGTCTACACAAGCATGATGTATTGCCGAAGATCTTGGTCACTACCTCCATGAGGCCCAACGCTTGAATGGAGGTTTTTATGTGCTAGTCAGACAGCACTGGCATCTGCCATGACTATGATATCACTCGGCTCGACAGGTCTTCCCAAAGCATTGCATATCGCCCAATGTTTGAAGGGTGCTTTTTACATGCTGGTTATGTGACACTGGCATCAGCCACAACTATGATCTCACGTGGCTTGATGGGTCTTCTCAAGCACGGCTTATCGCCAAAGGTCTCATTCGCTTGTCATTACCACCATGAGGCTCAATACTCAAAGATCATGTTTTACCACATCATCCTTTGTCTTCCTGGGTTTACCTCTTCCACAGGTTCCCTCTATCATTAGAGTGAAACACTTCTTCACCCAGGCATCAATCAGTCTGCCTTTCACTTTTGAGCGAGAAGCCCTTTGTTGCCAGCAAAGGTAGGAGCCCTCTGAACTTTGCCCAGCCTATTCTTATTCTAGCAGCTACACTCTTGGAGCATCCACCCCCCGCTACTGGCTTGGTCACCTGGGTAACAGAAGCTATCGACAACTTCTAGTTTTCCCCCCTGGCATGTGATGGAATCTATTTTCTGTACATTTTTTGGAGACCAGGAAATGACACTAAGAAAAGTTGCTAAATGTGGAGAATGAATGGGAGAAAGAGAGTCTGCCAAATGTTGACACAACTGAGGGACCAGTACCTTGGTAGATAAAGTAATTAAGGACATGAAGACAGGGAAAAACCCCAGCCCATCAGGAATCACTGCTCAGATGCTTAAAATATCTGGCAGTGTAGGCTATGGTCTAGTCACCTGTATAGTTAACCAGGTGGTACATGGAGGAGTCATACCCAGTGACTGGTGTAGCAGCTCTGTAGTCAACTGCTACAAAGGTAAAGGTGATGCCTTAGATAGAAATAATTACAGAGGTAGCAAATTATTGGATCAGGTGATGAAAGTTACAGAGAAGGTAACTAATCAGGAAGAGGCCCAACTAATTAGGAAGAGAGTTAGTCTAGATGAGATGCAGTTTGGTTTTGTACCAAGGAGAAACACCACTGATGCTATATTTCTGGTAAGGCTACTGCAGGAGAAATACTTAGCCAAAGATGAACCTTTGTACTTGGCTTTTGTTGACTTGGAGAAAGCCTTTGATAGGGTCCTCTGATCCCTTATCTGGTGATCAATATAGAAACTAGGGATAGATGAGTGGTTGGTGAGAGCTGCACATGCCATGCACAGGGATGCTGTCAGTAAGGTGAGGATTAGCAACAAGTATAGTGAAGGATCCAGAGTACAAGTAGGGGTTCATCAAAGATCAGTCCTCATCCCCCTCTTGTTCATCATAGTCCTCCAGGCAATAACAGAGGAATTTAAGACAGGCTTCACCTGGAAACTCTTCTATGCTGATGACTTTGTTCTTATAGCCGAAGCACTATCAAAACTAGAGAAGTTCCAGGTATGGAAGCAAGGTCTAGAATCAAAGGGCCTTAGAGTAAACCTAGTAAAAACCAAAATCTTATTAAGTAGGATGGCAGACAAACCACAAACCCCTTCAGGTAGATAGCCTTGTTCGATCTGTAGAAAAGGCGTGGGCAGAAACTCCACAACATGTATCCAGTGTAAGCTATGGACACATAAGAAGTGCAGCAATAATCAGGGGAAGGTTAACAGGGGAAACAGTTTTGGGGTGTGAAAGTGCATATATATATATATATATATATATATATATATATATATACCGCCAAATTCCACTCAGTGGCCACATAGACTCTTGCGCCAGAAACAAAAACCCTAAATTCATTATATTCCCTTTCTATCAATGTAAAGACAGAATCTCCACACAAGAAAGAATCAACAAGGAGAATCTTTTCATAGAGAAATTCCAACCATTTCATAACAGACACACCCCTCAGTGACCTTATTTCTCTATGAACAGACACAAACTTCCTGTTGAAAAAGAGTTCATAACTCCAACTAAAAACACTTGTCTCCCCTTACACACACTTCCTGTTTTGACACCACATTTCCTGCTTAACACAAACTTTTAACCCTTTTTTTAAACCTAACAAAACTCTCAACTCTCATGCATCCTTATTTTTCCTACCAGTTTATACATGAACTACTATTGAATTACGAAAGCTCAAAGACAATATAATGTATGGGTATATTTATTTTTTTATATATTATTGTTTTATATATTATTTTCTTCATTTTGTACTTCTTGGTAAAAAAACATTTTCATTCTCCTTCTTCTTGATAATTTGCTTTTTCGCAATGAAAACCGGTTAGAAGAAACCTTTATTAAAATATGCTTCCAGTTCAGCATTCTGGCTTTTTTTCATTTTCCTATATATATATATATATATATATATATATATATATATATATATATATACACATATCTTTTATCTTTTTACTTGTTTCAGTTATTAGACTGCGACCATGCTGGGGCAGCACTGCCTTCTTGAAGAATTCTAGTCGAATGATCAACCCCAGTACTTAATTGTTTCTAAGCCTGATACTTATTCTATTGGTCTCTTTTGTCAAACCATTAAGTTACTGGAGACATAAATACCTCAACACTGGTTGCCAAGCAGTGGTGGGGGACAAGCACACACACACACACACACACACACATATGCAAGCTTTTGTTAGTTTCCATTTACCAAATCCACTCACAAGGCTTTGGTGAGCTTGAGGCTGTAGAAGACACCTGCCCAAGGTACTGTGCAGTGGGACTGAACCTGAAACCCTGTGGTTGGGAAGCAAACTTCTTACTACACCCATACACACATGCACATGTACATTTAAATATCTAACACCCACTGCCCACGCTAAGTGTATACTCACAGCATGTACCTGGTATATGTATTTAACCAACAGGGAACCTTTACATAGTCAACCTGCAAGAAAGAGCAGCCAATTCCCCCTCCCCGCAAACAGTCTTACAAAGGCATGACACATTGAACAGTGTTGTCCGAGAAGTACAAATTTATGGGGATGATCACATATGGAACTTCTTTCATCATAAGTTTTCCCACGTAGGGTTCAACTGAGACACCATGCCCGGAGACCTTATCTGTGTCTTAGTAGTAGTAGTAGTAGTAGTAGTAGTAGTAGCTATTGTAATGGTAGTAGTAGTTATTGTTGTTGTAGTAGTGGTAATAGTTGTAATGGTTGTGGTAGTAGTTGCTGTCGTAGATGTAGCCGTAGTATTTACTGACAAAACAGGGAGAATGAGAGAGAAGAAGAAGGAGGAGAGTGCTTGGAAAGCTGGACAAGCAACAGTGCAGAGTGATAATAGAAGCGGCGGGGGCGGCGTGTGGAAAGTGAAACAAGGAGTGGCGGGTGGGTGGGTGGGTGTGCTGTTAGCTGCTGCTGCTGCTGCACTTTACTTGTGCACTTTTAGCGACATTCTAGTCTCGTTTGTGAAATTCAACGATGTCAGCGCGTCCTAACAAAATATCTGGTTAGAGATGGCGGCTGGTATGGGGTGGAAGGGAGAGGAGGACGGTTGGTGAAGGAGGGGGAGGGAGGGAGGGGTGAGATAGACGCAGACAGACAGGAAGGTGGAGGAGGGAGGAGGGGAGAACAGGAGGAGGAGGAATGCCAAAGAGAATGATGGAAGAAAAGGGGTCAAAAGGAGGAGGAGGTGTTGGCATTGAAGAGTAGTAGTAGTGGGAGGGGGGATAAACAATAAATGTGAGATGAAGACTGATGGAAAGAAAGGAGGGGGAAAGAGGCAGACTGCTAAGATGATGATGATGATGATGGTGGTGATGGAGGAGGAGGAGGAGGAGGAGGAAAAAAAGAGAGAATGATGAAGGCAGGTGGAAGAGTTGAATGAAAGAAGGAAGAAATGAAGAATGTGGAAGAGGATTGGAGAAAAAGAAGAAGAGAAGGAAAGTGTAGAGGTTTGTATGGAAGGTAAACATCACTGTGCATGAGATATGATAAATATACTGTATGTTGTGGCCATGCTGGGGCAGCACCTTGAAGAATTTGGTTTAGTTGAACAAGTCGATTCCAGTACTTTAAGCCTGCCACTTATTCTATCGGTCACTTTTGCTGAACTGCTAGCTTATGGAGACGTAAACACACCAACACCAGTTTTTGGTGTTGGTGTGAAGATATATAATACAAATAAAATATAAATATACAAGCATACATACATACATATATGTACATATTTATACATGTATATACACATGCATAAAATCATCGTTGTCGTTTAACGTCCGCTTTCCATGCTGGCATGGGTTTGAACAGTTCGACTGGGGACTGGGAAGCCAGGAGGCTCCAAACTGATTTGGCAAGGTTTCTGCAGTTGGATACCCTTCCTAATGCCAACCACTCCGAGAATGTAGTGACTGCTTTTTGTGCCACAAGCACAGATGCCAGTCAGGTGGCACTAGCATCGGCCCCACTCGAATGTTGTTCTTTACGTGCCACTGGCATAGGTGCCAGTCAGGCAGCAATGGCATCGGCCATGACTACAATTTCATTTGACTTAACACGTCTTCAAAAGCACACCATATCACCTCACTACCAGAACTAGAGAAGAGGTTTTAGGTGTGGAAGCAAGGTCTAGAATTGAAGGACCTTAGAGTCAATCTAGCAAAAACCAAAGTCTTATTAAGTAGGAAGGCGGACAAATCACAAATCCCTTCAGGTAGATGGCCCTTCTCGATCTGCAGAAAAGGCATAGGTAGAAACTCTATAAGATATACCTGGTATAAGTTATGGACACATAAGAGGTGCAGCAATATCAAAGGGAGGCTAACTGGGAAGATAGTTTCTGTATGTGGAAGATGCACAGGTACAATAAACACTGGAAATGTGCAGAAAACAGCTCCATCACATCCCAGGGGAAAAAAACTAGAAGTAGTCAATAGCTTCCGTTACCTAGGTGACCAAGTCAGTAGTGGGGGTGGATGTTCTGATAGCGTAGCTGCTAGAATAAGATTAGGCTGGGCAAAGTTCAGAGAGCTCCTACCTCTGTTGGTAACAAAGGGCCTCTCACTCAGAGTGAAAGGTAGACTGTATGACGCATGTGTGGGAACAGCCATGCTACATGGCAGTGAAACATGGGCCATAACTGCTGAAGACATGCATAGGCTTGAAAGAAATGAAGCTTGTATGCTCTGCTGGATGTGTAATGTCAGTGTGCATACATGACAGAGCGTAAGCGTCCTGAGAGAAAAGTTGGACATAAGCATCAGATGTGGTGTGCAAGAGAGATGACTTCACTGGAATGGTTATGTGATGCATATGGATGAGGACAGCTGTGTGAAGAAGTGTCACACCCTAACAGTGGAGAAAACTTGTGGAAGATGTAGACCCAGGAAGACATGAGGTGATGAAGCACGACCTTCAAACGTTGGGCTTCACAAAGGCATTGACAAGTGACTGAGACCTTTGGAGATATGTCATGTTTGGTCAATGCCAGTGTTGCATAACTGGCCTGTTTAAAAGCACCTTCAATATATATATATATATTGGCACCTGTGCTGGTGGAACGTAAACGCACCCTAGTGTTACACAAATGGCACCCATTACATACTCAGAATGGTTGGCATTAGGAAGGGCATCCAGCCATAGAAACCATGCCAAATCAGACTGGAGTCTGGTGCAGCCCCTCAGCTTGCCAGCCCTAGTCAAACCATCCAACATGGACACCGGCAGTATGGACAACGAACGTAAAATGATGATGATGAATGATAATGATGATATATATACATATATATATATCAAGGGTATGAAATTTATTGGTGTCAGGAAGACCCAAAAGGTATCAGGTAGACACTAAATAAGTGCTATGGATAGACCATGGTTAAGCTCCACTCTGATGAGTGGTCGGTGTTAGGAAAGGCATCCAGCTGTAAAAATCCTGCCAAAACAGTCACAGAAATTTGGTGCAAGCTCCAGCCTGGCAGGCTCTTGTGGTACCATCCCACCCATGCTAGCATGGAACACAGATGATGATATGTAAGAAATTAAAAAGTCAAGAGAATAAGAAACGTGAACTTCATTAGCTTACAGCTGTTTCTGCTGTAAGATGGAACGCACTCAGAGTTGATTGCTTGGGTATCATCCTGCACTGAAAGTAGGATAAATATACTATACTGACTCAAACAATGAATATATAGTAAATAAAACCGATGAGCTTAAACTGAAAGCTCAACAAATAAGCTGTATAGAATTTGATTGAACCTTAATAAAACTAGACAATGGTGGATGAGAGAGGATAGGGTCCATTGATCAACTGGACCCTAGTTGATCAATTAGGTGGAGCTGTACTAATGGCCTTGAATTGATTAACCCTACTAATGGTGAGTTACACAGGTAGACTGTAGAGGAGGGCCACAAGCGTGGACTATAGAGGCATTGTAGATTGTTTATTCTGTGGAAATTCTCAACTTATTGGGCTTTAGAGGGGCAACAAGGAAACATTTTATTCAGTTTGTGATCAAATCTACATCGGAAGCTATTGGTTTAGGATTAAGAAGCATGGTTTATGGACAGTGGCTGCAAGTCAGTGCTGGGTAAACCATAGCTGCTGACCCCCCCCCCACTCCTCCAGGTAACATCCCTGATGTTATGTTCCAGATCATTCAGGAGAGGGATCTCACACCCACACACTCACGCACCCACACACCATGTCTAAATTTGCAAACTTGAGGAAGAAGTGCTCTCTATGGAAATACTCCATACAATGGTACTCTATAGCGAAGTACTCTGCAAGGAAGTACTCGATGTAGACAAAGAATGTTATTATTTGATATGGTGCTGAGATTACTTTCCACTGGTGATGTCTGGAAGTCTCTGCAACATAAACGGTTGTATGATGAAGATGGTTTACAAGGACGATGTCACAGCATGAGGGTGATGGTTTACAAGGACGATGTCACAGCATGATGGTGATGGTGGGGCATTTAAAATAAAATAAAGAAAATATTTTTTTAAATGAAAGTAAAAAAGAAAAGAAAAAGTAATATAATTAAGTGAATAATAAAGCAACTACAACATACATATAGCTGCATATATTATATAGATATATATATATATATACAGTTGTGTATATTATGTGTGTGCATATATGTATACACACACACACACACACACACACGTACACATGTACATACTGGAGTATTCAAATGTACAAATACATAAGCATACGCACACACACGTGTGTATGCTCACATAGTGCGTGCATGTATCCATGCAACCATCCACCTACTTGCCTATCCACATACATAAACTTCCACAAAGGCAGTGACATTGACTGCATGTGTATAGCCATCCACCTAACCAGCCAACCAATCACTGTCAGCTGTCAGTCTGTCTGTCTGCCTGCCCACCCCTTTATCTAGCTTTTCATCTGCCTAAGTATCTATACATACATAGAAAGAAAGAAAACAGCTACTCCATTGGTTATGACGACAAGCGTTCCAGTTGATCCAATCAATGAAACAGCCCGCTTGTGAAATCAACATGCAAGTGGTAGAGCATGCCACAGACACATACATACATACATACATACATACATACATACATATATATATATATATATATATATATATATATATATATATATATATATATATATATATATCATCATCATCATCATCATCATCGTCGTCGTCATTTAACGTCCACTTTCCATGCTAGCATGGGTTGGACGATTTGACTGAGGACTGGTGAAACCAGATGGCAACACCAGGCTGCAATCTGATTTGGCAGAGTTTCTACAGCTGGATGACCTTCCTAACGCCAACCACTCCAAGAGTGTAGTGAGTGCTTTTTATGTGCCACCGGCACAAAGGCCAGTCAGGCGGTACTGGCAATGGCCACACTCAAAATGGTGTATTTTATGTGCCACCTGCACAAGAGCCAGTCCAGGGGCACTGGCAACGATCTCGCTTGAAAGTCCTTACACATGCCGCGGGCACAAGTGCCAGAAAGGCGACGCTGGGCACAGGTGCCATCACAATTTCGCTTTCGTTTGTCCCAATAAGTCTTCGCAAGCTAAGTTTCATGTCCAATGAAGGAGACGATGTTGGCATGAGTGCCAGTCGTCGAATTTAACTCGATTTCGGTTTCACTTGCCTCAACAGGTCTTTGCAAGTGGAGTTTAGTGTCCAATGAAGGAAGGTACGCATAAGTGGACTGGCTGAGGCCTTATTTTTTGTATATATATATATATATATATATATATATATATATATATATATATACTAGATGTCCCTGCCATGACCCACTGGGTCACAACCACTCCAAGTTGAAAATGCCGATTCATGGCAGCAAACAAATAAAATACTATTTCGAACTTCATGCACTAAAATTCTTAAATAATACAGTTCTTCTGTCTTTGGTGTGAAAAACATAAACACAACCAAGTGTTTCTTCTTTGAAAATGTTCAAATGGCCTTCAATTTTTTTTCCTCGCTTTCTTCTTTGCCATTCTTTGTTCCGACTATTCCAAGTGGAATACATGGGTTCTTCAGCATAAATGTTTTTGCAAAGTCATCATTGATGCACAAAGAAAAGAATTCTGTCAGTGTTGTTTTCATATGTCGCCATATTTATCCTCATTATTTCTGAGCAATATTCTTTGTTCACCTGGTAGATGAACTTGCAGTCTCACTATTACAGGTGTTCTTTCATGAATTGAAAATCCTAAAATAGATGCGACTGCTTCAGATGGTCCAATATACCAACCCATTAAATACTGACTAATTTCGTTATCATTGTTTATTTGAACAGCAGCTTGGTCATTTCCTTTCAACGTGTACTAGATCAGGGGTTTTCAAACTGTGGTCCGCGGACCACAGGGGTCTGCAAGGACAAGACAGGGGGTCCGTAGGCAGCAAATCCTTTTTATGGGCAATTTGATTTTATATATGTTTTTTATCGAAATCTTTTAATTGACAATAAACCTATTTGTTAAATACTGTTAAATAAATAAATGCAAAAATGTATATGGTATTTTAAGCAAATATTTATGTATAAATTTCATAAGCGTTTATAAGGGGGTCCCTAAGGTAAAGCCTGAAATATAAAGGGGTCCGCAAATCAAAAAGTTTGAAAACTCCTGTACTAGATGACATACTTAATTTGCCTCATTGATGTAATGATTTCAACATTGCAGTGGCATTTGAATGCTCTTAAAAGAGTTTCATTATAAGGTACAACTCATTTGTTGTTGTTTGTTTTTCTATTCTTATGAGATTCAACTCTTCCCATTGCAACTGATCTTCATCTATAAAGAGATAGTCTCTCTGCTTTTCTGCCATTTGATTAAGACGATAAAGATTAATATTTTATATTAAATAAAATTGTAATTTTCCCCTTTAAGAAAAAAAAATCAAGTACACAGGATTCAAAAAACATCTCATAAAAATAGGGAGAATTTCTCTTTTAGTCCATGGCACTCAGCACTCGAAAGTTGTGTAAATGATTAAGAGAAGAAAAAAGAAAGTAAGAAAAACAGGACAGACAGCGATAGTTCCAATGACTCTTTGAAGTGTTGACATTTTCAACTTAATTTTTTTTTTTCTTAAAGGGGGAACTGACTATTTTATTTGTAATCTCTATCATCTTAATCAAACGACAGGAAAACAGGCAAACTGAGTTTTAGTATAATATATATATATGTGTGTGTGTGTGTGTGTGTGTATGTGTGTGTGTGTATCTATCTATACATATGTGTATTAGGGTGTTTGGAAAGTAATTGTATTTTACCAGAAAGGCTATAAAAACGAATGTAAACTATATTTATTTGAATAGTTTTAATCAAGAATATAATCACCATTGTTTTCAATGACTGCAGCCCAAAGGGAAAGTAACTTTTTTTTAAGCTACTTTCAAAGAAACTTATTTCTTTTCCTGAAAAACTATTTTAACTTCTTTGTTTCTGAATGTTTTGCCCCTTATAAAATGTTCTAGTGATTGGAACAGATGGAAATCCGCAGGTGCTAAGTCAGGTGAGTATTGAGGATGTGGAAGGGCTTCCCATCTTAATGATCTCATTTTTTCTTGAGCTTCTTTTGAAGAGTGTGGCTGGGCATCGAATAACACCTTTTCTGTTTACCAAAGTTGGCCACTTTCAACATAATTTATCTTTTATATGATCAAGTTATTGGCAACAGACATCTGCATTGATGGTCCTTTCATGTTCCAGTAGCCTTAAAACTGACAATATCTTTATGTTCCACCAAACATAGTGCAAGGGATTTTGTGGATGGAATTCTGGTTTCAGTGTTGACACTGGCTTCTCATTATGTGATAATCATTGTCTTTTTTGTTTTCTGTTGTGATTGATGCAAAACCCGTTTTTCATCACCTGTAACAATGATCTGCTGAAATAACAGGTTGTTATTTCTGGTTAGAAGAGTGCTGCAGATGGTGGAATGTTGTGTTCGGTTCTCAAGTATAAACTCATGTGGAAACCAAATACACTTCGCAAATGTTTTGCATTGCTTCTGTAGTGGCACCCAAACACTCTGAAATGTTTGTATTGGAGCTTCTGGCATGAATACCAAGCAGTACAGCATGTTATTTCCAAATTTCTGGCAAAGTGAATGGTGCTGTTTTTCTCTAAGATGACCCTACTATACAGTGTAGTTGACAAAAATCAAAAACAAATGATGCACATGCGCAAAATTAAAATTATAAAATGATGACAATTTACCCATCGCCATATCATCATCATCATCATCATCATCATCATTTAACGTCCGCTTTCCATGCTAGCATGGGTTGGACGATTTGACTGAGGACTGGTGAAACCGGATGGCAACACCAGGCTCCAGTCTAATTTGGCAGAGTTTCTACAGCTGGATGCCCTTCCTAACGCCAACCACTCAGAGACATATATATATATATATATATATATATATATATATATACATATAGTTGAAATTTCCAAACAAACAAAACAAAAGACAAAGACGGGTGTGTAAGCAACAAACAGATGTATTAGTTTAACGCTTGGGAAATGCGAAAGTCTTTTATGTTTCGAGCCTACGCTCTTCAACAGAAAGGAACACAGAAATAAACAGGGAGAGTAAATAAAAAAGATTTAGTGGCTAGCGATAAATTATGGTAGCAGGGTTGACAATTGCTGTTGGTATGTTTACATCCCCGTAACTTAGTGGTCCAACAAAAGAGACCAATAGAATTAGTATTAGGCTTACAAAGAATAAGTCTTGGGGTCGATTTGTTTGACTAAAAGCAGTGCTCCAGTATGGACAAAGTCAACTGACTGAAACAAGTAAAAGAGTATATATATATATATATATATATATATATATATATATATATATATACATATAGTCATAATAAGGATATTTAAACCTCTTATAGGGACATTTTAATCCAAGATTCACTGGTTTGATAGATTATATTTTGAAGAGATGAATATATTATATAAAATATCATAAAATATCAAGTTAGAAAACAGAGTGATCTAACGGATACAAATTAATTTGTAGCCATTAGATCTCTCTATTTTCTAACTTGATAATGATATAATATATATATATATAATATATATATCTTGGGATCAAGGCAAAATGGGTGCCCAGAATTAGACAGGCTTGGAGAAGAAGGGTGTGGAAGCTTAAAGACCCTGCAAACGGACAGAGACTTAGAGACAAGTTACTTGAAGCATTTAACGAAATAGAAGGGGATATAGCATCATACAACGTGGAAGACAATTGGAGATTTCTGCGGGACAACCTGTTGAAAGCCACCGACCAGATTTGTGGGTGGTGTAAGGTCCCCTCCCGACCCAGAGTAACGTGGTGGTGGAACAAGGAGGTAGACAGGGCTATTAGACAAAAGAAACAGGCTTGGAAGGACTGGAAGAACGGTGGTAGCAGGGAATTGTACCAATGTGCCAGAAGGGAGGCTAGGCGACAGGTTTATTTAGCCAGAGGGGAAGCAGATAAGGAAAGATTTGCCAATGTTCTGCGCCGTGAGGTCCAAAGACTCGAGGTATTTCGTGTTGCAAGACAGTGTAGGAGAGAGAATAGTGATGTTGTAGGAGAGAAATGTGTTCGCATGGATGATGGTACGCTTGCATTAAATGAGGATGCAAAGAAAGAGGTCTGGAGATGCCACTACGATAGATTGCTTAATAAACAGAATGAATGGGAGAAAGAGAGCCTGCCGTATGTCGACCCAATAGAGGGACCAGCTATCCGAGTTGATAGTACCAGGGTAGATAAAGCAATTAAGAGTATGAAGACCGGGAAAGCCCCCGGCCCATCAGGAATCACTGCAGAGATGCTCAAAATATCTGGCAGTGTTGGCTATAGCCTAGTCACCCGTATTACGAACCAGGTGATACACGAAGGAGTCATACCCAATGACTGGTGTAGCAGCATCATAGTCAACTGCTACAAAGGTAAAGGTGACGCTTTAGATACTAATAATTACAGAGGCATCAAGCAGTTAGATCAGGTTATGAAAG